>NW_027502475.1:0-50319 GCF_021521415.1 Bidens hawaiensis | reverse complement strand
AAAACGAATATGAACATGTTTAGTTTTAAACTAACGAACAGGCACGCAAATATATGTTCGATTAAGTGTTCGTTTTCGTTAAAAGTTAAATGAAAAAACAATGAAATGCCTTTGTTCATGTCCATTTGATTCATTTACAGGCATAGTATGTGCAATTATAAGATAATTATTTGTAAAAGAAATTGAAAATTTAGTGGAATGAGAATTTTTGCAACCTACAAATTACAAACACAAAAAACAACTTACAATTATAAAGTTACATGGTTAACCCGATTAACCCGACCCGACTAACCCAAACCCTACTAACCCGAACCTTAATAGGGTCGGGCTGCGGGTTACATATTTTTTAAAGAAAACCGACTAACCCGACCCGATTAACCCGAAACCCGATCGGGTTGACCCGATGAACACCCCTATATGTATGTGTGAAATTCATTCCAAATTATATTAAGAAATACTATAATTTTAATTTGTCAATTAATAATCATATAATATAATTGTAGTCTTATCACAATCTCAGCAACATTATTTGACCAAATCTTTACAAAATTAAAATATTTTTATACTTTCCAATCTTAGGAAACTTTCCATTTTTTTTATTTGGCCAATTTATAAATTTTATAATTATGTTTAAATTTCAAGATGAATGCTTAAAATAAAACCCACATATTTTTTTTATAACGGATTGTAGATCATTTTTTGATATTCCAAATAAGTTTCATATTATATAAAATATTATAATCTAGTTTATTTTGTTTTTCAGGCTGTGAAGCAAAATGACTTTCTTTTGATGGAATGTTGAAAAAGTTGATGATGTGCTAATATGATTACAACATGAATATGTCTTCATTTTTTTAGGTATATTAAGTTTGTTTGTTTGTTGTTATATGTTATTTTGTTTTAATAAAAACAACAATGTAATACGTTCTAATGAATGTAATATTATTTTTTCTTATAAATATTACACTATAAATTTATTATTATTATTATTATTATTATTATTATTATCATTGTCGCTATATATATTTATATACAATTTTCACGCGTATGATATACGGGTTACTAGTAATTGAAAGATATTGAAAATTTTACATTATTGTTTGAGTCTTCGTCTTATGTCCAAGGCTTGATGCAAAACTACTATCGAGCCGGGGGTCTCACCGGAAGCAGCCTCTCTATCCCTATGGGGTAGAGGTAAGGCTGCCTACATCTTACCCTCCTCAGACCCTACCATAGCTTTGCTATTGGTGGGATATACTGAGTACGATGATGATGATGATGATGATGATGATGATGTTTGAGTCTTCGTCTCCAATTCTTCCAACGTTATAGAAAGACATTTTTTAATATGTGACAACATTTTGTTCTAAAAATCATTTTTATACGCATAAAATGTATAATAATATCATTATGAATGTTTTGTTTTAAAATAAATCAAACACTTGGTTTGCAAATTATAATGTATAATTAATAGTGTATAGATATATCAAACACTTATTATAAATGTCATAAATAAAAATCATTATATAATATAACTCAATTTACGTATTACATGTAATATTTTTTTTCTTTTATTATAACTTTAATCCGTGTGTAACAAGGGCTTTCATTATTAAACATGTTATTATTTTAATTGTATATTTAATTTGGATGATATTGTTTTTTTAAAAGTTTCAATTGGTGAAGCGAAATGAATGTCTTTTGTTAGAATATTTGAAAAAGTTGATGGTGGTTTAATATGAAAGAACATGTTTAGGTCTTGTTGTTGATGTTTTTTGGTGGTTTGGTGTACACTAACTTATTGTAACTTTATACTTTTTATATCTAGACATTGTAAATGGTTAACGTTTTGGTCCGAAACTTGAAAAAGTTTTATGTTGCTTGAATTTGTTATTTAAATTTATTATGTTTGTTGACATGTTTTTCCACCCGTATGTAAAACGAGCCTATACCCTAGTTGGAACTGAAGTAAAACGAAGATAAAAATGCGAATTGAAATAAAAAACCAAATAAACTGATAAAAAAACACCAAAAATCATACACTAAAAAAATTTGATACCAAAATAAATAAATTGAAATGAAGTGAAACAAAGCTAAAAAGGAGAATAAAAATCAAAAACTGAACACCAACAACAAAAACATCGAATCAATACGATTTCTTCATTGATAGAAAACTGAAATCAAACATTAAAATCGAAACCTTAAACCAAAACTGAATAAATTGAAAGTGAAGTGAACGTAGCTAAAAAGGCGAATCAAAACCAAAAACCGAATAAATTGGACAGAAAATAACCAAAAAAGCTGAAATAAAAAAATCAGGATCTGAAACCAAACCAAATAAATTGAAACTAAAGTGAAACGAAACTAAAAAAACGAATTGAAACTAAATACTAAATAATAACAATAAAGACGTCAAACTGAAACGATTCCGGCAATGATAAAAAACAAAAGTTGAAATCAAACAATAAGATCGAAACCTAAAGCCAAAATGAATAAACTGAAACTGAAGTGAACGAAGCTAAAAGGGGGAATCGAAACCAAAAACCTAATAAATAGAAACCGAACCAGAATGAAAAACATAAATTGAAAAAAACGAATTATTTGAAAAAAACTAAAAAGGTAAATAATAAACCGAAACCAAAAACTAAACACTAACAGCAACCAATACAATTTCTGAATTGATAAAAAACCAAAAAAATAAAACACCTAAATCGAAATCTGAACCTGTAAGGCCCCGTTACCGGTGCATCACTTTTGACGTTGAATTTACTCAAAAACACAGTTCTAAATATCAGAGTTAATTAAAACTTTCGCGGAATAATATAAAAGCCAACCATTCATTACAGATATTCATAACTTGTCTTTTTAAAACATAGTATCAAAACATCATGATAAATCTTCATATGCAAGCCTCTTCGGATCCTGCCATGTGTCTTCCTCAAACCAGCTGTCTCAGTCGATTAACATGCGTGCATACTAAAAGTCAGCTACGCTGAGTGAGTTCTAGTTAATCATACAACATACATTACATTCATAACTACGTACTTCCATACGTAATTCATACTTTCATAATTCGTTCATAATATACATACTTACCCTCATACTTTATTCTAAACTCTACTTTATATTATTCTATTCTGCCTCGGATATTATTAGGGTCCGGTACCTTTTTCTGCCTCGGATATTATTAGGGTATGGTCCCTTTTCTGCCTTGAGTATTATAAGGGCTCAGTCCCTTTCTACCTCGAGATTTATAAAGGGCTCGGTCCCTTTTCTGCCTCGTATATTATTAGGGTCCGGTCCATTTCTACCTTGAGTATTATTAGGGCACAGTCCCTTTTTTCTCTACCTGGCTATCTCTTACATTCATTCATAACATACGTACATATCATTCGTATATTATACATAACATTATAACTTGACAATACGTGCAATATCCGAGATTGTTCACGTACCGACAAACAATCATTCTTACTTTATATACATATCATTCATATCTTCAAACCATCACCCGACGGTACATGAAATATCCAAAGATCGTTCACGCACCGCCAGACATTCATTTATACATAATCATGTAAGGCATACATTTAACACTTAAGGTAAGTGTATTAACTAATCACATCGAGTATGCACACAGCCCCGAAAACATAGCAAGGAATGGGGCTAGTAACTCACCTAAACTCAGTTACGTTACCGTTTATGGTTATTCCTTTCTTGAACTGTGCACGACTAACTTTATAACAATTACACGTATCAATTTAACTATCACTACCCATATCGTGTTTCTAGATTAATTATTACCATCAACGAACAGGGGTCCGGGGGCAGCGCGGCTCTAGGGCGGCAGCCCCTAGAGGGGTCCAAGGGGCAGAGCCCCTAGAGGGGTCCAAGGGGCAGCTGCCATGTCATCTTGGAAAAATTTTATTTTTATTAACTGTCTTAACACATTTTCCGTTAGGATTTCATGATAATATTTTATTGTAACCTCTTAATTCTTTAAGGTATCATCCATAAATTAATAAAGTCCAAGGGCTATTTTGTAATTAAATCATTTTTTCTAAGTCCAGGGACCATTATGTCATTTTATTAAACTTCTAGTTCGTTACCCAGTCCTTAACGAATAGGCTACTATAACGAACCGGTCCTCATAACGAATTGGACCTTTTGACAAACCAGTCCTCATAACGAATTGGTCATCATCATAACAAATTGGACCTTAACGAATGAGGGTTAATTCGTCATTTACCCATAATGAACTGTCTGACGAATTGCTTAACGAATTCGTTATTCCTCCTTAACGAATTAACATAACAAATTACCGCTAATTCGTTATTTCTCCGCTAACGAATTAGGGTTAGGTCAGAATGTAAGAATATTCTCTAACATCCTTCTACACGTTTTTTCGGCGCCGCCTTTCCGGCGCCGTCATCGCCGAAAAACCCGGATTTCACCGGAAAAGCGAGATCTCAGTTATTTTTCCACCGTTTTCACCGTTTTTCGTCCCGTTCGATCCAGATCTGAGCTAGGATGACCCCTAAGCTCATATTTTGATTGGTTTATACCCGATTCCACCCGGATCTCGTGACTTTAACAGTTTAAGGGTGTCGGCTCGTCGTTTCGCGACTAAATCTAGCGGGTTTGGATCTCTACAATATCTTACTATCCTTACCTCGGGTTGATCCTTAGTGTCTCTTGGTGATTTCGGCTAGAGAGAAAGTAGGATGAGAGAGAGCTAAGTGTGTGTTTTTGATGGTGTATGGAGTTAGTGGAAATGAATGGATTAATGCATATGGTTGGTTTATATACTATGGGTCATGGGCTCAAGCCCATGGTCTTTTCTTCCTTTCTTTTTAATCCAAGTCCATAACCCATAACTATTTAACCTAACACTAGCCAGACTCATAATAACTCATATTTTTATTTTATTAACCGAAACGAGAAAAGGGGATGTTACAGAACCCGAATTGAATAAATTGAAACTGAAGTAAACGAAGCTAAAAATGCGAATTGAAATAAAAAACCAAATAATCTAGAGAAAAAAAACAAAACACCTCAAATTATACACTAAATAAAAATATGAAACCGAACTAAATAAATTGAAATGAAGTGAAACGAATCTAAAAAAGCGAATCTAAACAAAAACTAAACACTAACAACAAAAAGAACTGATACGATTTCTACACTGATAAAAAAACTGAAATCAAACATTAAAATAGAGACCTTAACCAAAACTGAATAAATGAAACTAAGTCGAAACAAAAAACCAAATAAACTGAAAAAAAAACCCCAAAAAGGTTGAAATCAAACAATAAAATCAAAACCTGAAACCAAACTAAATAAATTAGAATTGAAGTAAAATGAAACTAAAAAGGCGATTCAAAACCAAAATCTAAACACTAACAACAAAAACATCGTTCGAGACGTTTTCTGTAACATCACGAATTTTTCGTATTTGTATACGTTTATATTTAACCCGACTCGGAAATCCAGTTCAGATCTTTTGAATTATTGAAATATTGAATTTACTAGTGTTTTGTAACATCCCAAGTTCCGTTCGGTATTTAAATAAATTAGGTTTAACTGAATTATAGAAGATAAATATAATTATCTAAAGTATGAGGGGGTTAACTGTCATTAGGTAAATGATTAAACATGAAAAACTACTCAATTCTTATAAATGTAGAAACAATCTCTGTCACACCCCGACCAAAGGCGGCGGAACATGCCGGGATGTAAGATTGCCCATAACCACATGACACTAATTAAAGCGAAAATATTTAGCAACTCATTTCATTTCACAACATCAAAAATGTCAGATAACAATATTTATAAGATAGTCGCAACAAAATATAACAAGATATAGCAAATCAAATATTGTTCATGTTTGCTAATATCCTAAAGGTATTTGTGGTGTTTTCCCCACAAGCTACATAATCAACCAAGATGCAAACCGGTAACATTTCATAAAATATAGTTTATCAACACAAAGGTTGGTGAGCAATTCATAAGTTTGAGCATATAATATATAGTAAGGAAAAGCCACAAAACTAGTATACGAAACAATAAATAAAAGTAATACTTTGGATAAAATCGCTAATAGATTTACGTTAGTGACACCTAACTATAAGGGGATGCCAAATAGTCTAGGATTTAATAGTTATCATTAATTGTATTACGTTAACGACACCTTGCTACAAGGGGATGCCAAGTAGTTTAGGATTTTTAGATCAACCAACCAAAAGCGTTAAACATATAGGCATAAAATCATAGAACACCAAATCTAGCAAGTATTTAAGTAAAGTATACAATTATGTTTGTGGTTTAAGACCCAAGTATAAAACATTTAGTTTAGATAAGATGAAATGTCAGCCCCAAAATAAAAAATAGAAAATGGGGTATGAAAGTACTCACGTTCAAGTAATAAACTTGAAAGATGATAATTTGGAGATTTGCCGGAATGACGAGTTTAACGTATGAAGCCTAAATAAAAGAAAGTCTTGGATTTAGAAAGGTTGTTTTGAAGATTTTTAAATAAAATAGTTGTTGCGAAAAGTAAACAATTTAAAGTTCAAGGTTTAAAATGTTACTATTTAAGAACTTATAATAATACCCCTTTAAAAATGTGAGTTTGCTCAAAACCGGGTTAAAGTATCTAACCTTAATATTTACTCAACCTATGTTAAGTAATAAGGTGGGTAAAATGCAAGAATACAAGTCCCTTGGGATTAAAGATACTAAAACGGGTTTTAACGAGTGTTCGGGTTGTTGGTTCGGGTCTTGACAATTGGTCAAACCCAAAGTCAACTTTCCAAAATATTTAATGTTATGAGATAACTCATAAAAATTAAGTAAGACTTAACCAAGTATGTAGATCTATTGGTTTACAACTAACAACGTACGTTAAGCGAGGGTTCGGTTTTGTCGGTCCAAAATTTGTTATGAGATCAAGTTGGATCCAACATTTCCAAGTACTTAGGAAAATAATAAAAATAAGTTTGTAAACTATTTTTAAAGAAATATATAAGTCTTGGTAGCTAAAAACACACCTGTGTGTCTTAAGCGAGTAAAAGTTGGTTTAGTTCGGTTTGGTTCGGTTTCCATCTCACAAATAGTTCATTGATGGTTTCCACATGCCCAAATATCCAAGAACTTGTATAAAAATTTATAATTGAAGAAACTTAAGTTTTACAACCAAAACGTTAACAATAAAGTCTTTAAACAAGAGTTCGGTTTTCGTTCGGTTTCCATCTCCCAATAAGTTCATAGATGGTATCCACATGCCCAAAATCAAAGAACTTGTAAAAATGATTTTAGAAACTCAAATCTAACATTAAACATGTTTAAACAACTATTTTAACAAAACTAGTAAGCAAAAGTTCGGTTTTCGGTTTTGAGCTATTTACGGTTAAACCGAATCATAGACCCTCAACCCATAACCATGGAACTTGTAAATAAACTAAAATGAGCAGAAGTTAAGCATGGTTAGTATGTATAAACAAGTTATATAAGTATATATATATCAAGAACACGAAGTTCTCCATGAAGCCTTGCCTTACAAGGTCCGAAACTTAACCAACCGGGGTCGGATAAGTAACTACCAAAGGTAACAAGGTGTGTATATTATATATATGTTGCGCCATAAGCTTCAAGTATTAATAAGAGTTAGCAAGTTAATTAAAAAGAAAGACTATGGTAAGTTTTACTTGGGAAGTCAAACTACCAAGAATATGAAAAACAACCTTTGAATCTTAAGAATTGAGAGAGAATTTGGAGTATGAGCAAGTGTAAAATGAAGAAGATGGGTGTGTATATATAGGGTAAGGGTCAAAGCTTCTTTGCAAGGTTCTCTTTCATGTTTTCATGTAAATAGATTGGTTAAACAAACAAGCATAGCACAAAACAACAAAAAAAATCCGTAAATATGTGGAGATAGGTATAGGCGTCGTGCGGCGTGCCCAAGGCGGGGGGGGGGGGTCTGTTCCAGCTCGTCTAGTGTGGTTCGTTATGCGTCCGGAAGTTCGTTTTTTTATGTATTTTAATCGTTTTAAAGCCGTTTTCGAATCCGTAAAAGGGGTTTTTCGAATTGAACCAAGGAGGATGATTTGGTAACATAAAAACCCAATATTTTATATATCATGTGTTTTGGTTTACAAAACGGGTCGGTTTACAACATAAAACAATATATATACGAATACAATCGAGACCCGAATTTGATAAATGTCACTGTATCCCCTACTTTAGGAAATTTCATCCCGAAAATAAGATGAAGATGATGATGCGAACAAGTGTGGATACTTATCTTTCATTGCGTCTTCTCGTTCCCAAGTGAATTCCGCGCCACGCCGTGATTCCCATCTAACATTAACTAACCGAATACGACTACGCTTGGTTTTCTTCTCGTTGCGATCCATGATCTCAACGGGTCGTTCAACCATGATCATCGACTCATCGACATGTACTTCGTCGAGAGGTATATGGAGATTAACCTCGGCTAAGCACCTTTTAAGATTCGAAACATGAAATGTCGGATGAACACCAGCAAGTTATTGTGGTAATTCGAGTCGATAAGCTACCTTCCCAACACGTTCAAGAATTTTGAAAGGACCAACGAAACGAGGAGCTAGCTTACGCTTCTTTCTGAAACGGACTAACCCCTTGCAAGTAGATACTTTTAGAAGGACAAGATCGTCAACATTAAATTCAATCGGTTTTCCCAGTTTGTCGCCGTAACTCTTTTGACGACTTCTAGTAGCTAGGAGATTCTTACGGATTTGATCAATGACGTCGGTGGCTTCTTGGACCATTTCGGGTCCCGTGATTTGATCTTCACCGATTTCGTTCCAACTAATCGGGGAACGACATTTACTACCGTGAAGAGCTTGAAAAGGAGCAATATCAATGCTAGAATGATAGCTATTGTTATATGAAAACTCGATGAACGGAATGTGAGAATCCCAATTTCCACCGAAATCAAGAACACATGCTCGTAGCATATCCTCAAGTGTTTGTATTATACGTTCGGATTGACCGTTCGTTTGAGGATGATAAGCGGTGCTAAGATCGAGACGAGTTCCCAAGGATTCTTGGAGAGATCTCTTGAGAGGTAAAACGAGCATCGCGATCAGAAATGATAGTCAATGGTAAACCGTGTCGGCACACAATTTCCCGAACATAGATTTGAGCAAGTTGCTCGATGGGATACTTTTCGCGAATCAGAATGAGAAGATTTGATTAAACGATAAATAATCACCCAAATACTATCGTTGCCTTTCTAGGTGTTGGGTAATTTAGTGATAAAATCCATAGAAATGTCTTCCCATTTCCAAACGGGAATCAGTGGTTTCTCGAGTAGACCAAAAGGTCTTTGATGTTCGACTTTGACTTTTGAGCATGCAAGACATTTAGATATAAACAACGCTACGTCCTTTTTCATACCCGGCCACCAAAAGGTAGCACGAAGATCGAAATACATCTTATCCGCACCGGGATGAACGAAATACCGCGAATTGTGAGCTTCATCGAGTATACAAGTACGAAGATCATCGCAATTGGGAATCCACAAATGATTGAGAAAGTACAAAAGACCATCGGGTTTGGTTTCGAGTTGAAGTTCGGCACCACATGACATTTCATCGTACATGTTACCTTCTTCAATAGAGGTACGTTGAGCTTGAAAGATACGAATTTGAAGATCGGTTTGAACAATGACGCTTAAGAGCAGAACATATTTAACGTTAACCTTTCGACTTAGGGTGTCGGAGACAACATTCGCTTTATCGGGATGGTAGCGAATCTCGCAATCGTAATCACTAAGTAATTCATCCCATCATCGTTGTCTCATGTTAAGATCTTTTTACTCAAAAATGTGTTGAAGGCTTTTATGATTGGTAAAAATCACACATTTCGTACCATAAAGGTAATGTCTCCAAATTTTGAGAGCGAAAACGACAGCACTAAGTTCAAGATCATGAGTCGTATAGTTCTTCTCGTTGACCTTAAGTTGCCTTGATGCGTAAGCGATGAATTGAACTCGTTGTATGAGGACACAACCAAGTCCTTGATTAGAGGCATCGCAAAATACAACGAAATCGTAGTTTCCATCAGGAAGGTTTAGGATAGGAGCATTGCAAATCATGTTCTTGAGAGTACAAAAGGCTTCCTCTTGCTTCGAACCCCAATCGAATGGTTTCCCTTTATGCGTGAGGGAGGTAAGAGGTAAGGAAATCTTAGAAAAGTTTCGAATGAACCGCCGATAATATCCTGTCAAACCAAGGAAGGATCGAATTTCCATGGGAGTCATTGGAGTTTTCCGATCCTTAACGGCCTCAATTTTAGCGGGATCAACATGAATACCTTTGTCGTTTACAATATGTCCTAAAAATTGAACTTCCTCTAGCCAAAATTCGCATTTGGAGAACTTGGCATAAAGTCGTTCGTTTTTAAGGAGTTCGAGAATTAAACGCAAATGATGTTCATGTGCGGCTTTGGATTTAGAGAAGATAAGGATGTCATCAATAAAGACAATAACGAATTTATCAAGGAATGATTAGCAAACGTGGTTCATGAGATCCATAAACACCGCGGGTGCATTTGTTAACCCGAAGGGCATAACCAAAAATTCGAAATGTACATATCGAGCACGGAAGGCGGTTTTAGGAATTTCTTCTTCGCGAACACGCAATTGATGATAACCCGATCGAAGATCGATTTTGGAGAAACTAGTTGCGCCTTGAAGTTGTCGAATAGGTCGTCGATACGTGGCAAGGGATATCGATTTTTGACGGTGAGTTTGTTAATTTCTCGGTAATCGATGCACATACGAAACGAACCATCCTTCTTTTTCATGAAGAGAATGGGTGCACCCCCAGGAGAAGGGCCAGGACGAATGAAACCTTTATCGGAAAGTTGTTCGAGTTGGTTTGATAGTTCTTGCATTTCTGACGGGGCTAAACGATAAGGAACCTTGGCCACGGGCATCACGCCGGGCACACTATCGATTCGGAACTCAATCGGACAAACGGGTGGAAGACCGGTGACATCATCAGGAATGACATCGGGGAAATCACGAACAATGAATATCTTGGATTTTCCTTTCCTTTTTGTCTTTTGTCACCGAGAGAGCTAGAAACGGAACGTACTTTTGGCGTAAGTACTTTTGAGATTAGGAGCACGACATGAGATTAAGTCTTCTAGAAGTAGCGTTTCCAAAGACTTTAAGAATTTTACCGTTGACTAGCGGAATGCGAATGAGTTTATCGAAGCAAACAACTTCGGCACGGTGCAAAGATAACCAATCCATGCCTACTATGACATCAAAACTTCCCATTTGCATCGGGATGAGGTCGATGGAGAATTTATGATTAGAAAGGAAGAGAGTATAACCGCGGACGACGGAGTTGATGGTAGTAGTTTCCATTTGCTACTTCAACGGAAAACGGCCGGGAAATATTAGTTCGAGGTATAGCAAGTTTCGATTTAAATTTTAATGATATAAAGCTTCTATCGGCACCAGTATCAAATAAAATAGAATCCAAATGATGGTTCCCCAAAAACATATCGTTCACGACATCTTTTGCCACTTGAGCTTGATTCGCATTCATCATTAAAGATCGCCTTTGGTTGCCTTGGTTGACTTGAGGTGCTAGTTGTGGAGGAGGAGGTGGTGCTTGGATTGCTTGAATGGGTTGGATAAGTGTTGCATTGAGTTGGGGAATTTGGGGCTGGTAGTTTTGAACTTGGTAAGCTTGGGTTTGGTAGTAGGGTATAGTTACGGTTTGGGCTTGGTTGGCAAAGGTTAATCGACGGCAATTGTTGCGAAAATGGTTGGGATCGCCACAATTGAAGCAAGCTCGGGGTTGTTGGCGTTGGTTTGGTGGGTAGGGTGCATATCGGTTTTGGGAGTTTTGGGGAAAGGTTCTTCGTTGGTTAGGTTGGGTTCGTTGGGCGGATCGGCAAGTAGTGCTAAGATGGCCAAGTCGGTTACAAATGGTACAATGGCGACAAGGCATGTTTGGTGGGTGGTGAAGTTGGCAAATGTTGAATAGTGAGGCGTACCGGTATAGGGTCTTCGGTTTTGGGGTGGAGCTTGGGTTCGTTGTTGTGGTTGAGGTTTAGTGACGGCATAGTTTCGGTAGTTGGTTTTGGGTTTCTTGTTGTTGTTGTTGTGTCAGGAATAGTTGGAGTAGTTTATGGCTTGTGGTGCGGGTTCAACCTTGGCTTGAGTTACGGGCTCGGGCTTCGCTTTCTCACTCGGTTTCTTGAGGGTTAGAGTACCCCGCTTCACATGGTTCTCCGATAGCGCACCGCCTAAAGTGATGGAGTCCTCAAGATTCACGGGTTTGCTACTCATAACGGAGTCCCGTATTTGCATTGGTAAACCCCCAATATATTTGTCAAGCTCGCTCTCGGTCGGGGTAACCAAGTGAGGGACAATAATACTCAACTCGTGAAAACGGAGTGAATAAGCGGCATTATCACCACTTTCTTGCTTTATGTTCCAAAATTCTTCCTCAAGCTTTTGGAGCTCGTGTTTGGGACATAATTTCTTCATCATAAGAGCCTTGAGATCGGCCCATGGAAGAGCCATAGTTGTATCCGAACCTTGGAGGTGCATAACACTACCCCACCTTGTTAGAGCGGTCTTTCTAAACATGCTTAAAGAGAAATTTGTCTATTTCGCTTCAGGGCACTCGCTATGTCGAAACACACTCTCGATCGATTCGAACCATTGCAACAAGGTAGTCACACAGTTGGTTCCAAGGAGCTCGGAAGGGTTGGAACTGGTAAATTGCTTGTACAAGTAAGATGCGGGTTTGGGTTCAACGGGTGCAACAACGGGTGTGGGTTGGTTAGCTTGGATTTGGGTTACAAGTTCGGGAATCACAGCGGCGATTTGCTTGACGATAAATGCGGCCATACGTCGGTTGGTGTTCTTGCCCGGTCTTAGTGGAGGCATGCTAAAAGATTACAAAGAAAATGGAATAAGTTTTGGGTAAAAAGAAATGAATATGTAGGTGTATAAAAATGAAATAAGATGAAGTTTAAATTATTGATTGTGAATCCTAGAGTTAGTAAGGAAGAGATGTTAGTGTTAGATAAAAATGTAAATCTTTGTATATAAACAACAAAACTGAAAACAATAGTAAACGGTTTTTGAGAGGTTAAAGCTTAGCGGCCATTTGCTTGACGATAAATGCGGCCATACGTCGGTTGGTGTTCTTGCGCGGTCTTAGTGGAGGCATGCTAAAAGATTATAAAGAAAATGGAATAAGTTTTGGGTAAAAGAAATGAATATGTAGGTGTATAAAAATGAAATAAGTTGATGTTTAAATTATTGATTGTGAATCCTAGAGTTAGTAAGGAGGAGATGTTAGTGTTAGATAAAAATTTAAATCTTTGTATATAAACAACAAAACTGAAAACAATAGTAAATGGTTTTTGAGAGGTTAAAGCTTGAAAATTTGAGATTTGAGATTTATAGTTCGGAAATTCGTACATGAACCACCATGATTTGATAATCCAACACTAAAAAGTTTTCTAAAACAACATATTGGAGTCTAAACATGTGTACGAACCACTGCAACTTCTTCATGTTTTCGACTCAAATAATGATAATAAGAAAATACATCAAGATACAACGTCATGTCAAAACACTAGTCCACGAACCACGGTAGTTCTATTGTTTTGAAACCGAAAGATTAGGATGGCGACCGCAATGATCGCATTCGAATACTTAAATTATTGACATGTATAACACGATTTGTGGCCTAGTAAACGAGCACTATAATCTAACCATCCCAGGTAAGTAAATCACCTTTGATTTTTGGAATCTTTTTGTCAAATGGTCGTTTTATAATGTCTCGTTTACTATGATGGCTACAAACCCGATATAAACGCAACCTTTAAGGGATTTGAAGCAACGGGATCCAAGTTAATCTTGTAATCCATAATACACAATGAAAATCTACTTTTGCGTTTTAAGGTAAGGATACATTGGAAATACCATGAAAGTGTGTGTATGTGAACATTTAGGATATTGGTGAATTTTAAACAAGTTTATAAATAACATGCAATATGAACAATCAATTATAGTGTAAACAGGTATAAGCACGCGTATAGGACCCTAAGCATAACAATTCTAGGTCGTTACGTCAAACCATCTATCCTATTGACATGGCTCTGATACCAATCTGTCACACCCCGACCAAAGGTGGCGGAACATGCCGGGATGTAACGATTGCCCATAAGCACATGACACTAATTAAAGAGACAATATTCAAAAACTCAATTCATTTCACAACATCGAAAATATCAGATAACATATTCATAAGATAGTCGCAACAAAATATAACAAGATATAGCAAATCAAATATTGTTCATTTTTGCTAATATCCTAAAGTTATTTGTGACGTTTTCCCCCACAAGCTCCATAATCAACCTAGATGTAAACCTGTAACATTTCATAAAATAAAGTTTATCAACACAAAAGTTGGTGAGCAATTCATAAGTTTGAACATATAATATATAGTAAGGAAAGGCACAAAACCTAGTATACGAAACAATAAATAAAAGCAATAATTTGGATAAAATCGCTAATAGATTTACGTTAGCACACCTAACTATAAGAGGATGCCAAATAGTCTAGGATTAATAGTTATCGTTAATTTCATTACGTTAACGACACCTTGCTACAAGGGGATGCCAAGTAGTCTAGGATTTATAGATCAACCAACCAAAAGCGTTAAACAAATAGGCATAGAATCATAGAACACCAAATCGAGCAAGTATTTAGGTAAAGTATACAATAAAGTTTGTGGTTTAAGACCCAAGTGTAAATCATTTAGTTTAGATAAGATGAAATGTCACCCCAAAATAAAAGACAGAAAACGGGGTATGAAAGTACTCACGTTCAAGTAATAAAATTGATAGGTGATAATTTGGAGATTTGTCGGAACGACGAGTTTAACGTATGAAGCCTAAATAAAAGAAAATTTTGGATTTAGAAAGGTTGTCTTGAAGATCTTTAAATAAAATAATGGTTGCGAAATGTAAACAATTTAAAGTTCAAGGTTTAAAATGCAACTATTTAAGAACTTATAATAATAACGCTTTAAAAATGTGAACTTGCTCGAAACCAGGTTAAACTATCTAACCTTAATATTTACTCAACCGTAATAAGGTGGGTAAATTGCAAGAATGCAAGTCTCTTGGGATTAAAGATACTAAAACGGGTTTTAACGAGTCTTCTGGTTGTTGGTTCGGGTCTTGACAATTGGTCTAACCCAAAGTCAACTTTCCAAAATATTAAAGTTTATGAGATAACTCATAAAAATTAAGTAAGACTTAACCAAGTATGTAGATCTATTGTTTTATAACTAACAACGCACGTTAAGCGAGTTTTCGGTTTTGTCGGTCCAAACTTTGTTATGAGATCAAGTTGGATCCAACATTTCCAAGTACTTAGGAAAATATTTAAAATCAGTTTGTAAACTATTTTTAAAGAAATATACAAGTCTTGGTAACTAAAAACACACTTGTGTGTCTTAAGCGAGTGAAAGTCGGTTTAGTTCGGTTTGGTTCGGTTTCCATCTCACAAATAGTTCATTGATGGTTTTCACATGCCCAAATATCCAAGAACTTGTTTAAAAATTTATAATTGAAGAAACTTAAGTTTTACGACCAAAAAGTTAACAATAAAGTCTTTAAACAAGAGTTCGGTTTTCGTTCGGTTTCCATCTCCCAATTAGTTCATAGATGGTATCCACATGCCCAATATCAAAGAACTTGTAAAAATGATTTTAGAAGTTCAAATCTAACATTAAACATGTTTTAACAACTATTTTAACAAAACTAGTAAGCAAAAGTTCGGTTTACGGTTTTGAGCTATTTACGGTTAAACCGAAGCATAGACCCTCAACCCATAACCATGAAACTTGTAAATAAACTAAAATGAGCAGAAGTTAAGCATGGTTAGTAAGTATAAATAAATTATATAAGTGTGTGTGTGTATATATATATATATATATATATATATATATATATATATATATATATATATATCAAGAACACGTAGTTCTCCATGAAGCCTTCCCTTACAAGGTCTGAAACTTAACCAACCGGGGTCGGATAAGTAATTAACAAAGGTAACAAGGGGTGTATATTATATATATGTTGTGCAATAAGCTTCAAGTATTAATAAGAGTTAGCAAGTTAATTAAAATGAAAAACTATGGTTAGTTTGACTTGATAGAATAGAATTGGGAAAATCAGAGAAGAGAGTAATTCGATCAATCAAGCATATCCATTCTAACTGATTAATTCGTTATTATAAAACTGTCCTGCTAACAACCCTAACGACCAACGACTCTACACTTTCTATTACAGACTCTGAATTATCACATAGTTACAAACTAGTCCCTGCACTATTTGCAGTTACAGAATTAGTCCCTGTACACTTTACATTGTAACAATACTCCCCTGTGTAAGCAAAAATCTTGTCCTTAAGATTGGAAATTAGGAAATCTGAGTTGCAGAGATTCCAAATCTTCTTATGTGACCTCAGTAATTGGTAAACTCTCCCAATGTACTAAAACCTTAACACCTTCTTTTGATCCTTTTTTAACGAATTGGCAATCCAAAATAGCTCTTGGTTGCACTACAAATCTTGGTGAATCAGGTAATGGGGTGACTGTAGTTGGAGGACCCATAGAAGCTTTCAATAAGGACACATGGAATGTGTAATGGATGTGAGCAGACTTTGGCAAGTCCAACTTATAAGCTACATGTCCAATCCTTTCTAACACCAAGTAAGGCCCAAAATACCTAGGATCAACTTCTTGTTCCTGTGATCTTTAAGAGAGTTCTGTACATATGACTGAAGCTTGACATAAACCCAATCACCTACCTTGAATTCTCTTTCAGATAGACGTTTATCTGCCATTTGTTTCATTTTGTTCTTAGCTTTAGCCAAATTAGTTTTTAAAGCAAACAACTTTATTTCTCTTTGTTGAAACCATTCTTCAAGAGAGTGAAGCTTAGTGTCATGGGGAATGCCATAAAGTGCCTCAAAGGGAGACATCCCAATTGCTGAATGAAAGGTAGTATTGTACCACCATTCTGCAGGTGTTAACCATTTGGGCCATTGTAGAGGATCATCCATGACCATGTAGTGCAAATAGGATTCAAGACATCTGTTAAATACCTCCGTTTGACCATCCGTTTGTGGATGATTAGCTGATGAAAAGGCCAACTGAATTCCTTGCAGTTTCATAAAATCTGTCCAAAAGTGGCTCAGAAAAATAGGATCCCTATCCGAAACTATAGTGTTTGGGCACCTACGCAGTTTAAACACATTATAAAAAAAAACTTGGGCAATGATAGTAGCAGTGTAGGGATGTGAGAGACCCATAAAATGTGCATATTTAGTGAATATGTCAACCAATACTAAAATGGAATCTTTACCATAAGCTTTCAGAAGCCCAAATATAAAATCCATTGAAATATTGGTAAAGACTGAGTTAGGTGTAGGAAGCGGCTGCAATAATCCTGGACTAGCCACCCTTTCATATTTTTCTTTATGACATGTAGTGCAATTTCTAACCCAATCTCTGACATCTTTGCTACACTTCTTCCAATAGAACAGTTGTTTAACCCTGTGCAAAGTTGGTAAATACCTAGAATGCCCCCCAAACAGGAGATGAATGAAATAAATGAAAGATGTCATGCCTTAATCATTGGTCACTTCCCACTGCTACCCTGTTCTTTCTTTTCAAAACAGTACCATCCCAAGTCCAATTCTTTATTTGAGATGTATGTTGAAACTTATCAATTTTAGCTTGCAACTTAGTATCAGATTCCCGACTTTTTTGAATTCTAGGCCATAGACATGGATCAATAGAACTGAGGCCCATTTGAAACAATGCTAAGCCCTCAACTCTTGATAATGCATCTGCAACTTTATTTTCAATCCCTTCCTTGTACAAAATTTCATAATCATAGCCTAACAACTTAGCTAACCATTTTTGTTGTAGAGGAGTAATGACTTTTTACTCCAAAAGGTACTTTAAACTTCTTCGGTCAGTTTTGATAATGAAATGTTTGACAATCAAATAATGGTGCTAGTGTTTAACAGCCATTAAGATTGCAAGCAATTCTTTTTCATAAACTGACATGGCCTGATGTTTTACCGAAATACCCCTACTAATAAAAGCTAAGGGATGGCCCTCTTGAATTAACACAACCCCTAACCCTTTAGAAGATGCATCAGTCTCAATAATGAATACCTTAAAAAAGTCGGGAAGAGTTAGAACAGGGGCTGAAGTGAGTGCCTTTTTTAGTTCTTTAAAGGCTTGTTCAGCTTCCAAAGTCCAAAAAAAATCCATCCTTCTTCAAAAGGTTGGTTAAAGGTCGAGAAATACTGCCATAAGATTTTAAAATTCTTCTATAATACCCGGCTAGGCCCAAAAGTCCTCTTAATTTCTTGACTGTTGTAGGAAGAGGCCATTTAACTACCGCTTCAATTTTAGTTGGATCAGTGTTGACACCTTCTTTTGAAATAATATGACCCATGTATTCAACCTGAGACCCTGCAAAGGTGCATTTAGATCTTTTGGCTAATAGAGAATTAGCCTTAAAGAGTTTAAGGATTGCCTCCAAATCTTTTAAATGTTGGTCCAAAGATGAACTATAAACCAAAATATTGTCAAAAAAGACCAGTGCACACTTTCTAAGTAATGGTTTAAAAGTGGAGTTCATCAATTCTTGAAATATTGCTGGAGCATTAGTAAGCCCAAAAGGTAACACCAAGAATTCAAAGTGACCTTGGTGAGTTCGAAATGACGTCTTATGTATGTCTAGTTCATACATTCTCACCTGGTGATAACCCAATCTTAAATCCAACTTGGAAAAAATAGTGGACCCTCCTAGCTCATCCAAGAGTTCATCTATCAATCGGAAGTCAAACTACCAAGAATATGAAGTACAACATTTGAATCTTAAGAATTGAGAGAGAATTTGGAGTATGAGTAAGTGTAAAATGAAGAAGATGGGTGTGTATATATAGGGTAAGGGTCAAAGCTTCTTTGCAAGGTTCTCTTTCATGTTTGCATGTAAATATATTGGTTAAACAAACAAGCAAAGCACAAAACAACAAACAAAATCCGTAAAATGTGCAGACAGGTCTAGGCGCCGCGCGACGGCCTCTCTTGCCCTGGTCACGCGGTGCAGCGTGTCCGGGGGGGGGGGGGGGGGCTGGTCCAGCTTGTCTAGTGTGGTTCCTTATGCGTTCGAAAGTTCGTTTTTTATGTATTTTAATCGTTTTAAAGCCGTTTTCGAATCCGTAAAAGGAATTTTCAAATTGAACCAATGAGGATGATTTGGTAACATAAAAATCCAATATTTTATATATCATGAGTTTCGGTTTACAAAACGGGACGGTTTATAACATAAAACAATATAAATACGAATACAATCGAGACCCGAATTTGACAAATGTCACAATCTCATTATAACCATCTTGGACTATAACCTAATTCAAACCTAAAATTCCCGTTTTTTAGAGAGCAGCCCACAAAGACATGATGATTCTCTGAGATCTAACAGTCGGATCGGTATCAAATTTTTATAGAGTATTCATAGCATATAAATGAAGATTTCCACTTGTCGAATCTTTGATCAGAGGTAGAGAAGTCCAGTTTTGATCAAGGAAAACGTAACAGTGGAAATGTGAGTTTTTTGGCAACTGTTTGGGTTTTCCAATGACCTTAGTGGTGGATTCCACAGGCGGAAGTGGGCAGTGCTGGTCGAGCTCGGCGACAGCTCGTGTGGCCGCTTGAATAACTCAATTCCGAGTTCGTTTGATATATATTTAGTCTTCTAGAGTGATTTCGAACATAAACCTTGGAGGTACGTTTTTGTTGAAAATGTTTACTTTTCGTGTACGGATTTGCATGAACTTGGTAGGATAATAGAACGCGTCATGGTCATTGATAAAGTAATGACTTTGTTAGTAAAAGGGTAGTTTGTTCGGTTCGGGTTAAACAAATAAGGTTAGATCCGTTTAAAGGGTGAGTAAATGAAGTAGGTATGACATAAAAATTGGTTAAATAGTAAATCAGACCAAAAAGTGTAACAAAAACATACACTTTATAGTGAACGAGTATGCGGGTGTGATTCGGGATGAACGAGTGACGTTCTGACTGTGTAAAAGCAAGAAGGTTAATTAAGTTAATATGGCCCGGAACTCATTGTAGTTTTAAGAGGGACCGAAAGAGAACATTGATGGCATAAAGGAACGAAAACCAGTTTAGAATCACATTCATAAGAATTTGATTCAATTGGAAGAAATTTGATTCGATCGAAAGAAACTCGAATCGATACGTTTGAATATTTGATTCGATTCGTTTGAATATTCGACTCGATTCATTTGAATATTCAATACAATTCTTTCGTAATATTGATTCGATTCATTTGAATATTCGAGTCGATTTGTTAGAATATTAGATTCAATTCATTTGTATTTGGTTTTTCTATCTGGGCTTTCTTTGACACTGTTCATAGGGTTTATTAAAATTTCAGAATCTTGATTCTAGGGTGAGTCATTTAAATTAGGGTTTGTATCTTAAAATTTGGTTTTCGGGATAGGCGAAAGAACAATAAATTGACACTAAAGTGAAACGAAACGATTTCTGCATTGATAAAAAAACAAAACCAAAAAAGCTTAAATAAAACACTAAAATAAAAATCCAAAACCATATTGAATAAATTGCCACTAGAGTGAAACGAAGCTAAAAAGGTGAACCCAAACAAAAAACTAAATAATAACAACAAAAACATCGAATAGAAACGAATTCTACAATGAAAAAAAAAACAAAAAGTTAAAATCAAAACTTGAAACCAAACTAAATAAATTGAAAGTAAAGTAAACGTAGCTAAAAGGTTGAATCAAAACCAAAAACCGAATAAACTCAAAGAAAAAATAACATAAAAAAGCTGAAATAAAACACTAAAATCGAAATCTAAAACCATACTAAATCAATTGAAACTGAAGTGAAACCAAGTGAATTCTAGCCCCTTTTAGAACTATGTTGATGAGTCAATCCAACACCCAAAATAGGGCATGGGCTCGGGGCCTTACATGTTTAACTTAATTTATATTTTCTTAACTTTCAAGCTCGTTAAACAAATCTTATAAGCCCTTAAAATCGTTTAAAATAGCTACAAAAGTACATGTGCTAAATATGTCAAAAATCAAAGTTTTTACAAAATTTGCTACAGGTATCGCACGACGAGCCCTCTTTTCCTCCCCGCGTGACGTGGGAAACCACCTGATCAGCAAAAGTACGCTTTTTACTCATTTATTCGTTTTCAGTGATAAATCATGCATATTTTTACCCAAATAAGGAAACTTAAGCCCTAAGATAAGTCATATAATGTTATAATAAGTCAAATTCACTACTTTGTTAATCAAAACGACTTTGTAAGTTATGGGACTCGATTTCATCATTTAACTTTTTATTTTGTTTCCTAAACGAGTTCGTACCAAATAAACAAATTCTAACCCATAGTATTTAAACTAACTTATCATAAAACCCTAAAATACTTCTGTAAACTCAGCCCTTCATCTCTAATTTTTGTTCACATGGTGTTCAAGGTGTTTTTCTTCAAGAATCCTTATCATACAATTTGACTTTCAAGGCTCAAGAACCTTTGAATCGTATTTTCACACCGTTCCTTTATCTTTTCGGGTAAGTTTTCTTTTGATAAAATGTTAATATTTACCTGACAAACTAAAACCCCCCATCAATTATATTGTTTATGGAGTTTGGTCGATCAATTTCTTTCTAACCCATTTAGGGCTATAAGAGTCACTTTTGGTACCTTTCAACTATTATACATTCTGTTTAAAACTAGCTTTCAGGCCAGAAACTTTTAAGTTTTTCTTGATATTTTGAGTGTATCGGTCAGAACCTGGCTCCCAACTCGAAGTTCGGATACTGAACAGTACCAGCTTGCTTAAACATTAAAAATCTCATATATTAAGTCATGATTTCAGCGACTGTGTTCTTTTTTTAAATCTAATTTGTTATCTCCAAGTTCCAGGTTCATTCATGTCAGATCAGTCAACACGTTAAATTTCACGCTTAATCTTATTTTATTTTTGTCTTGCCTATTTAGTAAGGTTAGTAATAACTATGCTTTTTCTACTGTTTTTAAACACTTTTTGGGGGACTTTATGCGTACTTATTAATATTTTCATATTACACATTATCCATAACTAGCAAATCATGATTATTGTGTTGTTGATCAATTAAATACTTATATGTTATTTTCTTACTTTCTTATTTATTTAATAATAGTATTCAAAGAGTTCCATCATAATCTCATTCTAGCATGTTACTGTCATAGTAGCCAAATCCCGATTCGCTAGGCAATGGTCAACTGACACCAATTATTTGCTCGTTGTTTAATTGTTGATACTCAGAATACTAGTTTGCTTATTTCTTATATATTATATTATTACATTAAAAACTGGTGATTACTTACTCAGCCTTGTGTTGACAAATATATATTCTATTTTTTACGCATGTTGCAGGTTATCATATGGTTTGAAGTGAATATTGAATATCACTTAGGACTGACTTTAGGCTATTTAAATAAAGAGAAGTTGTTTGGATAATTTGGTTATTTTTTTGGATTTATTTGTATTTAGTTGAGACGATGTGTAGTTAATTTAATTTAATAAGGTAATTTAGATATTGTCATTTAAATTGTATGATAGTGTCTTGTGAGCTCTGAATAATTAATTCGTGTCCCGACATTTATGTCTTAGGTTGAGGTGTGATAATTTTCTACATTGATAAGAAAACCAAAAAAACTGAAATCAAACATTAAATTTGAAACCTAAAACCAAACTTAATAAATTGAAAGTGAAGTGAATGAAGCTAAAAAAGGGAATTGAAACCAAAAACCAAATAAACTGGAAAAAAAAACTGAAATCAAACACTACAATCGAAAGTTGAAACTAAACTTAATAAACTGAAACTGAAGTGAAAGGAAGTTAAAATTGTGAATTGGAACTAAAACTAAAGATATGAATGCAGAAAAACAAATAAATTGAAACTGAACTGAAAGGCAACTAAAAAATAGAAACCGAAACCGAAAACTAAATACTAACATCAATAACATTGAACCAATACGATTTCTGTTTCGTTAAAAAATAAAAAAAAAAAGTTAAAAATAAACACTAAAAAACGAAATTTGGACCCAAAGTAAATAAATTGAAACCGAAGTAAAACGAGGTTAAAAGGCGAATCAAAACTAAAAACCAAAGAAACTGAAACCGAACCAAAACTAAAAACATGAATGTAGCTAAATGAATAAATTGAAACTAAAACCGAAACCAAAAACTAAATACTGACAACAAAAAGATAGAACCGAAACAATTTGTGTATTGATAAAAAAATCAAAAAGTTGAGATTAAACACTTAAATCGAGACCTGAAACCAAACCGATTAAATTAATACTGAAGTGAAATGAATATAAAAAGCCTAATCGAAACCAAAAACTGGATAAAATGAAACTGAACCAAAATATTTTAATTTATATATTATAGTTTATTGATGATTGATATATGATTATTGATATTTAGTATTTCTGTATGTTCGGTCAGTTTAGGTTTACGTTGGTCTAAATGATCTGTTACCAGTTGCTAGATAATTAGTCATATAACTGTTTGGTTAGATTGAATACGATAAAACGTACAATTACCCTTAACAGAGTCACACTGGCAAGGACTGTTTGATAACAAGTTCCCTGTGTAAAGTAATTGTTGAAGTCTAAGGTTTTGTCTGGTTGATCAGTTTTTAGTTAATTGTTGATAATCAATCTGTTAGGTTGCATGAGATACTGTTTGGTTGCTTACTTGAATTCCCGGGTGTGATTTGCTTTGTTAACAGTTTACAACTCGTTTATTTGTTCGTTGATTAGTTCTCTACTTTCACTAATTTTGCTTGTGAGATCAGCACTAAAAATCAGTGACTTCATAATTAGAAATCTGTTACATGAAATCATTGACCACATACTTCTTGTGATACGATACCCTACTTGCTCTAACTATTTAGAATAATTAGGTTTTTGATTGACTCAAACGACGGTCATCAAAATGGCGTCGTTGCCGGGGAGTTAGTGCGCTTAGTGTTTTTCTTGTTATTTGATTTTTGTGTTTATTTTTATTTTTAATTTTAGTTCTATTTTTGTTTTCAAATTTTAGTTTAAATTTTATTTATCTGTATTTTACGCGGGTTGTGTTAGTTGTGCAGATTACAGGTTTATGCACACCCGCCATTCGGGCCGACAGTCTCCGTTAATTTACGAGCCCGAAATCGAGAGGTTAGCTCGGCAGAACCGAGTACAAAACAGAAATTCTGAGATGGAAGACCAAAACGGAAACCAGAACCAGAACAAACAAAACCAAGATCCACTTCCACAAACCAACATGTTTCACCCAGACAACATACCCGACCCACCAAACTTCAATAACCAAAATAACCAAAACAACTCAGCTCGTGCCTCGAGAACCCGAAATCAAAACCGAAACCTTAACCGAAACTTAAACCTCAACTTTGACCAAGCCGGACCATCCGCTCCAAAAAATAATCCCAACCGCCGAGTTCGGATAAATATTGACGATGTTCGATCTAGTGTTCCGACTGAAGATGAGGATGAGGGGGGAGATAATAATAGAAACGAAGGTTTTCGGTAGCTGATGATAAGGTAGATCGATGGGTTAGAAGGAATCGGGCGGTTGATCCCGAGAATGAGGTTGGTGAACCAGAGATTGAGGGTGACAATAATTATCAAGATGAGGTGGAAGAGCCGGTAAATCGAAGACGGGCTGAACCCGTTAACATAAACGGAAGGGATCGAGAAAGGGTGAATCAGGCGAAACGGCCCGAAAGAGTTCGTGGTATTCCAGTTAACCAGGGCGGTATGGGAAACCCCGGGGGGCAGAGGAGAAATTACATAGCCCCGGCTCATGGTGTTAACAGTCGGTTCAGACCGGCTATCTCAGACGGAGCATCCCTGTTGGTCCCACAGGAACGAGTGTAGGGACAACAAACTTTTAAGTCCCGGCCATTTTACATTAACATCGTTCCTTATTTCAACGGGTTAGCTTCGGAAGACTCGTATTCGCACTTGACCGATTTCTCGGCTATTTGCGGGTCTATTGGTGATGGTACATTCGATCAGGATGAAGTTCGGTTGCGACTATTCCAGTTTTCTCTAAAAGATAAAGCAAAACTTTGGTTTAATTCACTGCCGATGCACAGTATCAGAAATTGGGCCGAGATGCAGCAGGTGTTTCTAAACGAGTTTTATTCGCAGTCGAAGACTACCGAGGCCCGTTCTGACATTCGTCACTTTTCACAATTACTTGGTGAGTTATTTCACGAAGCCTTTACCTGGTATAAAGACATGATCAGGAAATGCCCACATCACCAGATAGAACTGTGGGAACTAGATAAATGCTTTGTTAATGGTTTGAATCGGCCTGAGGCCTCGTGTAATTGTCTTTTGCTGAATCAGCCTGAGGAGGATGATTGGGATTTTTTGGAATTTATGTGTGAAGATTCCAAGGTAGAAGCAACAGCGGAAAGACGAAGATGTGGTAATTCCTCCAGGTCAGTTAAGTCGGTCATGAGTGAATCTGAAAGAATTACTGAGTTGGAACGCGAATTGGCTGAGTTGAAAAAGGGTAAGAAAAGAGAGGTCGGGAAAGTGGTGTTAAATTCCCGGTTTGTGAAGATTGTGGTGAAATCGGGCATAAAACAGATAATTGTCTCGATTATTATGATGATGTGGAGGATGACACCGATGAAGTTAATTATACTTACGGGGGATTCCAAAGGCCAAGGGTTTAATTCGAACACATATCACCCAGGCCTGAGGAACCACCGGAATTTTCGCTACGGGAACGCGTCTTCTCAGTTGAACCCGAACTTTCAGTGATCGATCCAGAACAGATCGCAGGGTAATTACCGCCAGAGCGGTTATTAGCAGGGTTCGAGTAATCAGAATCGGGGGTATAACAGAGACAGTAACCGGGGTGAAAATTCTTCGGGTAATCAGAATCAGCAGAAACGGTCCTCGGGTAATTCGGACGACTCAGTACACTCGAAGTTGGAGCGTTATTGAAAGTTATGACTGATCAAAAGGCTGAGACGAAGCAACAGTTCGAGTTACGGGATAAATCGTCAGAGGCAATGATGAAGCATATTGGTCAGCTCGCTTCAGACATGGCGAAATTACAAAAGAATGCGGGCCAACTTCCGAGCGACACCATAGTCAACCCGAATCATCACAATTCAAGTTCGAAAAAGCACGTCAACCAGGTAAGTATTTTACGTAATGGTAAGAAATATGATAATAAAGTTGGGGGTCCACCACCGTTGGTTGATGGGGTGGTGGAAGAAATAGATGAAACTCTCGTTAGCGATGACGAGCCGGAACCGATTGAAATAAATAAACCTAACAAAAGTGAAAATAAAAATAATAAATCGGTCCCAAAGGATGACACCAACAACTCTAAGGATAAGGAAAAGGTGAAAACTGTTCCATATCCTGATGCTTTGTTGGCGCCATCAAAGGCGAAGATGGCATCAAAACGAGGCCCGCAACAAGAAGAAATGTGGGAAACGTTTAAACAAGTTAAAATTAACATACCTCTTTTAGATGCCATAAAACAAATTCCCGCCTATGCTAAATACTTGAAAGAGTTGTGCACACAGAAAAGGAGTTGTCTTGGCTGACCAAACACCGAAACTTCCCCGAGGAATACTGACTGATGTTAAGGTGGAAGAATTTTATTTTCCAGTTGAATTTTTGGTCCTCGATTATGTTTCGGGTGAACGGACCAAACAGCCTACGGTTATCCTCGGTAGACCATTTTTGGCTACCGCGAATGCCAATATTAATTGTAGAAATGGTACTGTTGACATGACATTCGGTAACCGTAAGCTGAGAATTAATGTTTTCACACGTTGAAATAATTCTCCGGTCGATGACGAGTGCTTCATGGCTGATGTCATTGACGAGTGCATCCCGCTATACGACTCTGTCGTCAGTTCGGATGGCACAGCGGAGATGTGTTTTATGTTTGAGTGGTTACAGGTGGAAACATACAGGTTGCTGGAAGAGAAAGAAAAACAAATGAAGATCGCAGTTGTGCGAGGAGACCGTCCACCATGGTCAGTTCAGGTGGAACCGCTTCCCTAGAAAATTGATACCGGGTTGAAACGGTCAATGTTGGAAGCACCGAAAGTCGAGCTGAAAGAGCTCCCAAAGCATTTAAAATATGCTTTTCTTGGTAAAAATAATACATTGCCTGTTATTATAGCTTCTAACTTATCTGTTGAACAGGAAAATGTTTTGATGGAAGTGCTGGTTGCGAATAAAGAAGCAATCGGGTGGACGATAGCGGATTTGAAGGGAATCAGTCCCTCAATTGTGATGCATAAAATTTTAACAGATCCAGTTGTCAAACCCGCACACGATGCTCAGCGGAGGTTGAACCTGAACATGAGGGAAGTGGTGAAGAAGGAGGTGCTAAAATGGTTAGATGCTGGCATTATCTTTGCCATATCAGACAGCACGTGGGTGATCCCGACACAGACAGTACCGAAAAAGGCGGGCATCCAAGTCGTCAAGGAAGACTCAGGTAACGAGGTCGCCACCCGGCCGGTAACCGGGTGGCGCATTTGTATTGATTATCGTAAACTGAATGCGGCAATATCAAAAGATCACTTTCCGCTTCCGTTTATCGATCAAATTCTCGAAAAGCTATCTGGTCAAAAATTTTATTGCTTTTTAGATGGGTATTCCGGGTATAACCAGATAGCTATCCATCCTGAAGATCAGGAAAAGACCACGTTTAGGTGCCCGTATGGCACATTCGCGTTTAGGCGAATGCCATTCGGGTTATGTAATGCCCCCGCCACCTTTTTAAGGCGCATGATGAGTATCTTTTCAGATATGGTGGGGGAGTCTTTGGAAATTTTCATGGATGATTTTTCGATTTTCGACACATCTTTCGAGTCATGTTTAAACCAACTCGAAAGAGTTTTCAAAAGATGTGTTGAAACAAACTTGGTTCTTAGTTGGGAAAAGAGCCATTTTATGGTCCAAGAGGGAATTGTTTTGGGCCATGTTGTTTCGAGTCGTGGGATCGAAGTGGACCGGGCTAAGGTCCAAGTCATTTCCACTTTACCTCATCCCACCAATGTCAAAGGCATTATATATTTTGACCATTCTGCTATCAGGTACCTCATGGATAAAAAGGATGCAAAACCGAGGCTTATCAGATGGGTTTTGTTGTTGCAGGAATTTGATCTAGAGATTCGGGACAAGAAAGGGAGTGAAAATGTTGTTGCAGATCACTTGTCCCGAATTATGGTGGAAAATGGGAACACTGATGGGCCCATTAACGAGTCCTTCCCGGATGAACATATCCTGGCTGTTTCACAAAATCCTTGGTTTGCTCATATTGTTAATTTTAAAGTTGCAGGTGATTTACCAGAGCATTGGCCAAGGAGAAAGAAGAAACAATTGATGTCCCAAGCTAAACAGTACATCTGGGACGATCCGGATTTGTTTAAAATTGGTGCAGATCAGATGATCAGACAATGCATACCCGAGGAGGATGTCAGATCAGTGTTGGAACACGCGCATTCGTCTACGTGTGGTGGTCATTTTAGTGGCCAGAAAACTGCTCGAAATGTTTTAACGAGTGGTTTCTTTTGGCCTTCCTTGTTTAAGGATGCTCACGAATTTGCGACACACTGTTTAAAGTGTCAACAACTCGGGAGTATTTCTAAGAGGGACGAGATGCCCCTGAACCCGATCCTTGTTGTTGATATTTTTGATGTTTGGGGGATCGATTTCATGGGCCCGTGTCCTAACTCGCATGGTAATCTGTATATCCTAGTGGCCGTTGATTATGTGTCTAAATGGGTCAAGGCAACAGCCACTTAGACAAATGATCATATAGTCGTTTGCAATTTCGTTCAAAGAAATATTTTTTCAAGATTTGGAGTCCCCCGAACTATCATAAGTGATGGGGGATCTTTAAATTCGGGAAATTGCTTAAGCGATACGGTGTTGATCACAGAATAGCAACTCCTTACTATCCACAAACAAGTGGACAAGTGGAGGTTTCTAATAGGCAAATTAAACAAATTTTGCATAAAACCGTTCGGGTGGACCGAAAAGATTGGTCAACTAAGTTGACTGATGCTCTATGGGCCTACCAAGCTGCTTATAAAATGCCAATTGGAACCACTCCTTATAGACTTGTTTATGGAAATGATTGCCATTTACCAGTTGAAATTGCACAAAGAGCATTTTGGGCTATTAAACAGGTTAATATGGATTATGATGATGCAGGTAAAGCAAGGAAATTGGCTTTGTGCGAGATCGAGGAGTTGAGAGATGAGGCATACGATTGCGCGTCCGCTTACAAGGCAAAGATGAAGAAGGTTCATGATGCTAATATCCGGTTGAAGAATTTTGAAGTTAGTCAGCGAGTGTGGTTGTACAACACGAGAATGAAACTCTTCCCGGGCAAGCTAAGAAGTAAGTGGACGGGCCCGTACTCGATTGTAAGAGTCGGGAATCATGGTCAGTACGAGATTGAAGATTTTGATGATCATTTGAGACAAGTGGTAAATGGCTATTGACTGGAGCCATATTTGGAGATGAAGGACATACACGAGCTGGATAAGGAATCGGTGAATTTTATTATAACTTCACTGGTTTATGAAGATAATTGAGTTCGAGGCATTGTCGAGCTGTAGACTTTAAATTCAGCGCTTACGGGAGGCAACACGGGGTCGGTAAGTGTCTTTCCAGTTTGTTTTTATTTTATTGAGTCTTGTACTTAGTGTCGTCTCGAGTTTTGTGCAGTAAAAGCAAAGTGTGGGGAAGCTTATTGAAGAATGGGAAATTAGAGAAGTTTGGTAAGCATTGGTGTAGTACACGTCACTCCAAGTATGTAAAGGTATTTTCAGTTTTCAACGTGACCAGGGTGATATCGGGATGCGAAAACAGGTGTGTTTTCAAAAAAAAAAAAATCAAAGCTGATGTCTGAACCCATTGCGGTACGCGATGGGCATGGCACAACACTCCATCGCGTACCGCGATGGGGTAAAACCCTAATTTTTCCTATTTGGGTGGCGGTACGCTCCTAGTGCATTTATACCCATCGCGGTACGCAATGGGTCAAGGATACCCGACTGACCCGACTATTTATACCATTTTACCGTTCTTCTTCTTTCTTTTTCTTTCTTCTGTCTTCCCGTCTTCTCTTTCCGTCCCACGAACTCCGGCCAACCACCCTCACCACCACCGCCGTCTATCTCCGTACAACAACCACCAACCACCCTCACCACCGCAGATACCCACCCTCATCCACCCAGTAACCTCCAACACCGCCGTGTCCGTCCCCGATATTATTATTATTCTGTGACTTTCAGATTCGACATCGAGGTAATGGGTTATTATTGTTAACTTACATATTGTCGGTTTATTGAGTTGTCAAGTATGTAGTTTAATAAAGTTGTGGGTTGGTTGGGTTTACAATATCGGGTTACGGGATTGAGTTTGTTATTAGGCTTACAAATTTGTTAATTTGTTAGTTTGCTATAAAAGTTGTCGGGAGGGTTAAGACTGTTGTTCGGTTGGTTATTAGGTTGGATAATCAAAATTGTTGGATTTTGTTCTTGTCGGGTAGTTCGGGTTGGTTGTTCGGGTTTGTTCATCGGGATTGTTCAATGTGACGAGTCGGGTTTTGATATTCACATTTATAAATCATTATTTTTATTTTTTATAAAACTAATGATAGTGTTTGTTCGATTTTTAAACGATTTATGTGAACATATTTTTAAAATAATTTATTAACATTTCAAAACCCGAAACGACATATCACTTGTTTGCTTTGCACGTTTTTCGAGACAGTTGGTCAGTTTGTGTCAAGTTTGTTAGTTTGTTATTTGTTTCGTTTGTTTGTGTTTTATTAATCGAGTCTCGGGGATACCTTGGCAGTTTGATTGATTGTTGATTGATTACATGCCCGTACTCAATCTCCATTCGGGCGGGTTAATCTGGTTTTTAGATATACACACAGGGTATCCCCGAATTTTTCGTCTTTATTTATTATTATTTCTATTTTTATTTTTATTTTTATTTTAATATTTTATAAATATTTTAATATTATTTTATTATATGGGACGACCTCGACCGTAATGCTATACGGTCATCACCATATTAGCACATTTAATTTGTTTGCTCGAGTTTGCCGATATGGCTGATGCACCAGAGTCCTCGCGCACCCGGCGCAAGAGACAGCGGACTGACCCGCGTGTCATCCGCTATGATAGTGACGAGGTGCTGATTGTACCAGCATCGAGCCCGAAGATATTATGGGTGATGGACGTATTCCTCATCAGATTTTACGATTTGACTTCACGACAGAGGAGTATACGAGATTCCAGCGGATACGACAGATGCAGCTTCTCCACCACCGCTCATTTGATTGGACGTTGCTGCGTCAGTTGGTGATTGACGCCCAGGTACAGGCACTTTTGACTGCTCCGTGGGCAGATGTGCTTGCGTGTGACTCGATTCCGTATGTCGAGCTCACACGGGAGTTTTATTAGACATTTGACTTTACGCCCACGGACTTCAATGGGCCACGCGCGGTATCATTCTCACTGGGACGACAGTTGTACAAGATGTCAGTCCCAGATTTTGCGGTGGCCACTGGATTTTACACGGCCGAGCAGGTTCAGGCGCCTGCCTTCCTTCAGAGTATACGTGGTTACACGGCACATGTTCAGGCGCCTCGTGAGCAGTGGCTCACGGAGACCCAGCTCGACCAGTATAGGGAGGAGATCGCCGACGGGGCCCACTCCAGTTCTGTTGTAGAGTCGTCCATTGGGGACCCCGTCCATCGCTACATTCACAGGATCATTGCCTGTACTCTCGTTGGCCGACATTCGGGCCAAGAGAAGTGAAACAACATAGAACTGTTGTGTTTATATTCTATACTTGGCCAGCTACCGGCCAATGTGGCGATGCTCCTGCTCACATCTTTCTCTCGGGGTAGCAGATTTCAGGGATCTTCCGCACGCTTACCTTTAGGGCCGTATATTACGAGGATCGCCGACAGGCTTGGGGTTTTTGAGCGTTATCCGACTGGATATTTTACACGGGGGCCAGACACAAGTGTTTTTGGGTTATTGGAGGCCCGTTGGGCCGGAATCATTGAGGAGCACGATCCAGTAGCTTTAGTCCCGGTTCGATAGGGCCCGTAGGCACCACCACCAGATGGATCGGATGCGGCAGTTTCCCTTCAGATGGGTATTGCTACACGCCGGCAGCGTCGTCCGGTTTCAAACATTGAGCGGCCTCAGCAGCAGCATTAGTTGCGACAGGCATCTGCATCATCATCTTCACAGCCTCAGCAGCCAGTCACACTGGATATGATTTATCAGCAGCAGCAACAGCTTTTAGAGACAGTGCTTGCACAGGGAGAGCAGACGCGGGCCCAATGGGCCCGTTATGATGATTACTTTCGTTTGTTGTTTGTTGCTTCACAGGTACCACTTCCACATTCGTTGATCATTTCAGTAGAGCAGCCAGCAGATCCGCAGGACGACGCAGATGATGATCCGCCTATACAGTAGCTTTTTGGTTACCCTTTTTCATTTTATTTTGTTTTTATTAGTATCATGGTTTGTATTATATTATATTATATTTTGGGGGATCATGTTTGGGTAACTGGTTGGGATTATATGTTTATATATCTTTTGATTGCTACTGTGTTTGATTTTAATTGTATATTTTTGTTGTAATCAAACTTTGTGGGTGTAGTTCACTATAAACCCTCACGAGACCCCACTCGTCCTCCCGGGCTACCGGGGGGTTTACAGGGCTTGTTGCATACGCTAAATTCAATCGTGATTCCTACGAAAGTGAGTTAGGTATTTTAACGTTTTAAACTAACTTAACAATTTTTATTATGAAACGAATTAATTTGGCTCGGTAATTGTTTTAATAAAATTAACAATTATTCATTTTTGAAACTCTTAAAAGACCTATGTCTTACACTTGTGAGAAGCTTGCTTCTACACATCTCGAGATTTTGCAGGTTTGATTGTCAGTTTGGTAATTGGATGAGACGAGAGTACACGAGTGTTTTTGAGAGTTCACGAGCCGACTGGTCCTTCTCCAGTCACGTTGATATCAGGTGATTTCAGTTTCATAATTAATTTTGTTTTATTATTTTACACGTTAAAAGCGTAATTGTATAATTGTATAATTCCAGTCACATGAGCCCCGAATTTTTAAAATTGCTTAATAATCAAAAAACTAAATTTCAACCCCGTCCCTTAAATGTTTATTAATCATTATATCTATTTTAACATTGAGGACAATGTAAACCTCAAGTGTGGGGATGGGGGACATTTGAAAAATTTTAGCCCGATAGTACCTCGAAGAGTGTTCAGAAACCAAAGTTGTTAATTGTTAACTATTGCTATTAATGCCAAGTCATAGGTTTCTGGTCATGGTTGGTTTCTCAGCGTCTCATTAGTCTTACTCACAAATGTTTTTATTACGAGAAGTTGAAAATGGGTCGTTTAGGCAGGGATAACGAGTGATGGGGACAGGTACACATGTTTATGTCGTCAACCCTATTCCTCCGGTACGTGTGTGAGTTGACCCAAATATATATAATACACATATAATATATAGTACACACACATCATTTGAGTGCTTTCACTGATGTTCAGGGGTTACGGGATCGTAGTTGGCAAAATGCAAAAGTGATAGAGGCAATTAGGTTAAGCCTCGTCTGGATGAGCGAGAGTGTGGGTACTGGGGGGTTGGGCCTCATACATTATACATATGAGCGTGGTAATGTGAGGGGCAGGAAAAAATGAGACGATCCGGCTTACTAGTTTTATTTGTAATTGTAATTGTTTTTGTTTTTGTATTTGTTCCATTGTTAAGCATCACGTTATTATGCTTAAAAAAATGAGAAAAAGACAAAAAGATGTCTGTGTATATTCAGTTATATATTCTATAGTTCGTTGATGTTCGTTTATTAAAAAAAATGTGAAATCAGTATGTTGATAGTTTGTTTATTTAGATGTATATAATCAGTCAGTTAGTGGTACATTAGTTTCGTTTTTATTTTTTAGATGTTTTGTAATAGGCCGGGTCGGATCGTTTGAGCTACTTAAATATTTCCCTTCCATACCCTTACACCTGGCCCCGTTACAACCCTTTTAAAGGTCTCTTGATTTGCATTTGTGCCAAAGCAGCTTGATGGATTAATATGTACTTATGAGTGATATTGAGAGCTGAGTGATACTGGCACATCTTTTGCTAGTCCATATATTAAACCGAGAGGAGAGATGTTATATTACGAGTGGTATGAGCATGTGTGCCTTAACCGGAAACAAAGTACACCTGTCTGGGCGGCTCTATTGTTTTTATCATAGCATTTAACCGTATTTGTGAGATGTCAATCTAAAAACAGTGTCAGTCTGGAAAACTGGGTATGACCTTAAACCTTACTAGTATTAATGTCGATAATCTACATACCTATGATGGAGGTCGATGTTTGCTTTAGAGTTTTGCTTGAGGGCAAGCAAAATATAAGTGTGGGGATGTGATGGTCGGTTATTATGTATATGCTTTAGTTCGTTTATTATTTAGTTTTAACTGTTTATTCTAGAACTATCGATGCTTCATACGTGTGTTATTGGATTTCAGGTCACAGGCGTTAAAGTACTCAATATGGACCTGTTGTGACACGGAATGAAGACCCGGGATGTCCAGCACGCAAAACGAGGAAAAGAATGAAGTTTGATGTTCCAGAGTCCCATCGCGTGTTTGATTAAGTCCCCATCGCGTACCGCGATGGGTGATAAATTAATTATTGACTTTGGTCAATCGCGGTACGCGATGGGCCATAGAAGACCCCGTCGCGTACCCCGACGGGACTGCAGATGGGATTTTGAGTTTATAACTTGTTTTTCATCAACATGAAACCCTAACTTCGTTTTTGACGACCAAGAAGCGATTCCAGCAGTTCATATAGGCGATTTCCACCATCCTAGCTCGTGTGAAGATCATACATATCCATATCATCTATATTAAAGATTCGATTATGTCTAGGCTCGGCTAATCGCCTAGAATAGCACCCGGGATGTATAGTTTGTAACTCTTACAGTTTTTTCTCTTGTGGTTAAGAATACTTATGTTTTGTTATTGATGATTGATATATGATTATTGATATTTAGTATTTCTGTGTGTTCGGTCAGTTTAGGTTTACGTTGGTCTGAACGATCTGTTACTAGTTGCAAGATAATTAGTCATATAACTGTTTGGTTAGATTGAATACGATAAAACGTACAATTACCCTTAACTGAGTCACACTGGCAAGGACTGTTTGATAACCAGTGTCGTGTGTAAAGTAATTGTTGATGTCTAAGGTTTTGTCTGGTTGATCAGTTTTCAGTAAATCGTTGATAATCAATCTATTAGGTTGCATGAGATACTGTTTGGTTGCTTACTTGAATTCCTGGGTGTGATTTGCTTTGTTAACAGTTTACAACTCGTTTATTTGTTCTTTGATTAGTTCTCTACTTTCACTAATTTTGCTTGTGTGATCAGCACTAAAAATCAGTGACTTCATAACTAGAAATCTGTTACACGAATTCATTAACCACATACTTCTTGTGATACGATACCCTACTTGCTCTAACTATTTAGAATAATTAGGTTTTTGATTGACTCAAACGACGGTCATCAATACATAACACACTAAAGGGGATTTGGTCAAACATCTTTGGATGAATCGGCGTTTTCCTTGTGAAAACGAGAATCAAAACGAGGGCAACAATAAAGACGTTGATGAAGACGACGAGGGCGAGGACGATGAAGACGACGAGGGAGAAGACGATGAAGACGCCAACGACGACGATTAGTTTTTTTTTATTTTATTGTAATATTTATTTTATAAAATATTATTTTTATTTGATTATTCTTAATAAAAAATTAAAAAAAAACAAAAAAAATGTACAAGTGACTGGGCGCCACGTGACGCATAATGCCTGGGGGTAAGGCTTTATGACTACACCATGTTTTTGTAAAAATCCATAACTCTGACTGGGCGGCACGTGACGCATAATGCATGGGAGTAAGGCTTTATGATTACACATGGTTTAATTGCATTATATGCCACTGATCGTTTATTAACTTTTAGTTAACACTAATTAGCAGATGTTTGATGGATAATTTATGGTTTAAAAAAGAGTTAGGTTAATTCAGAAGTTAAAATTTAATCCTATTGCTAACTGAAATCGAGTTACAATAACAATAATTTTAATTATTTATTTAAATTGTAAGGCAACAATTTGTGACTTGCGTATTAATATGGCGAAACTCGTAATATATTTATGGTCAAGCTAATAAATTGGGTGTGAATTCCGGACCTGAGACCGGAGCTTTGGTACACATGTTTATCTTTAACAGGAAAAGGCTTCTAAAAGATTTGTGTTTTGCTATAAATAGGACTTTATTGTTTTATTTATGTGTGTGTTTCCATGATGTAAATCACCCACCCAAGAGGAGCTCACCTTGGGTGGGATTGGTGAACGTTTATTATATGTATCGTTTATCGATTACAAGATCGCTTCTCCCTTTATATTATATTTATATTATTTGTCGATCGTTTGATTTCATTGCCCCGTCTCGATCGCTTATCAAGAACAACATTTGTTCGTTTGTCGTATCCAACGATAGGGACCTACATAATTGGATGATATTTGTTTGTTTGCAAATTCAAACAATAATTATGAATCCGTATCTATGGTCTGGTTCATGTAGGCAATACATGGTATTGATGCTAAATTAAAGGTGTGGTTAATAATGTTATTTGATTCTAAACTACTTTTGAGACGGTAAATATACTTAATATTGATTTTCAGTTAATATAACAGATTATATAGTATAAATAATATAAAAAAAATACTCAAATCGGGCTAATACACAAGTTATAACATAATTTAGAGCAAACTATTCTCATAATATTTGTAAGAAATAAAGGAAGGGTGAATAAGTTATTTTTTAAAGACATAATTACTTGTTCTTTATATTTGTATCGAATTTCGCTCATTATTCTTTATCTTTAAATTTAACACATTTTATCCTTAACGTTATCAAATCCAACAGAGTTTGTCACTTGACCCTAACCCCATTAAACTTTTCGTTAAGTTTGATCATATGCAAGGTATATGTGGGTAAATTGGTAATATTACCTACTTATTTAAAAATATTTATTTTACAAAAATAATAATAATCATATATATATATATATATATATATATATATATATATAGGGAAAGGATCAAGAGAGAACTCCTAATTAGGGAGAGAACTAAGGAACTTCTAACTCTAGGGTTATAATTGTAAATTTGATTTTCCAATAGATTTTAAAAAACCTACAGATCGTGAGTAGAAGCATCTTGATTATGATGAACCCTAAATTATTGAATATCGATCCTCTGTCTGTGCGTATTTATGCATACACCTCCGTTAATCGTATCTCTATCTTCGATTCAACCATTGAATATGACAATTGAAGGTAACTCTTCCTAATTTACATGTTTTTTTTCTGATTTTCATTGTCTCCCTCTTAAATTGATTAGATATTGCTTTATCTGCAAGATCTACAATCAGTAATTATACTGTAACAGAATTAGGTGGTTGTTAGTCAAAACCGGCCCATATTTGGTGATTCAAGGTCTAAACGGCCAAAATTTGTTGATTCCAGGTCAAAATCAGCTATTACTCTAGAAAAAAAAACATAATTTGTTTGTTTCATGTGTTGATTTGTTAGTTTAGTTGATTAATCACGAGTTAATAGATTATTAGAGGATAAATAAATATTACAGCTGGGTAATAATGTGTCATACAGAGTATTGCATATGTGTAATACTGTTAGCTTTACATATGTGTAATACTGTTAATATTACATATAAGTAGTAGTAATAATAATAATAATAATAATAATAATAATAAATACCCTGATGCACAATATTAAATTGTTATATATGCGTAAAACAGGGTATTGCATACGTTTAATACCGAGTCTTGAGTATTGCATACGTGTATTACTATTTGTACTACATATATGTAATAATTAAAAAGAAATATCCTAACATATGTGAGATCATCTGCAGTCAAATTACGGTACCTATACTAGAAATCTATTGCAATATGCTTTTGTTGAACAACAAAGTGATATCTTGATCCATGTAATGTACATTATATACAAGTAATATAATGCAGCATACATGAAATTAAATAGGGATATGCAGGCTATGTATTAGACTCGTGAACCTGATTTACAAAAACTGTTTAGAATAATCGGTAACAGAAACAAGTCCGATTCTGATTTTGGTTTTCAGCAATAAGTGGGAAACGACCCAGTTTAGGTATGTATTATGTGAAGTAGGTACAGACCCGTGAACACGTGAAATCACTTAAATGATGCTCTTTATTTTCTATGGTGAAGAGGGTGGTTAGGTAAATAATCTAATTAACTTATGTCATGTTTCTTACACTTTTACTTGAATGATGCTCTTAACTAGATATCATTTTACTATTTTTATACTAATTCTGTTTTTGGCATTAGGAGGTTTCATGTCGGATTCTTATGGGAGAAAGGAAGCATGTTGTAAACATGTCAAGAAATGTTTGAGTACTACTTAATCAAGATAGAGCAATGCAAATTCTATATATATGTAAACAATCTTGACTAACACAATTGCGAGACGGTCCATACTGCTAAAGAAGTCGCTGCTGCAGCTGATGCAACTGCGACCGGGTCATCGTCTGATCATATTGTTAACCGTTATGTCAGATGATCAGTCCGCAATGCTTTTACATGATTTTGTGCCTTTTACATTGCGTATACTCATTACATTGTTACATATATTCAATAAGTATGTATTACTCATGTGTTGAATATTATGCTTTAGGACAATGTTATTAATATTGAACATTGACCATTGTAGCCTAGATGAATGTAATACATATGCGTATCTGAGTGTTATATTCGCGTTTTAAACATTACGTATGTGAACAGCGTACATAGGAAAACTCCGCTCAGTATCATATGTGCGTATTACCTATGTGGTATATATCGTTTACACACGTCTTGACATATACATATTCACGATGATGTACACACGTTTCGTTCAGTTTTATACACATGTTACATGCGTGTAGTCCTACATTTGTATACATATTTACATACTACATACAAACTCTTATACTTTTCAAGATACACACATGTTTTGTTACACATATATGCAATGTTTTGAGCTTTATCTATATCATTTTAAACATCAAGTGTATCCCGTGAGGTAACATCCCCTTTCGCCCTTATTTGTTCGTATTGCCAAACATTGTATACGTGTCTTCTGTTAATATCCTACGCATACGCATACACATTACGTCCATGTAATGTATAATTTGTGTTTAATTCATGTAACTATACACCATTAATGCATAAAATATTTAACGCACGTGCCGGTAACATGATATTAGTTTTAGGCCTTTGACATTCGCGTCATGTAACAAACAAACATACATAATAATGCGTAACATACACACATTCATTCATACCGATCAACCATTTTATTCACGTGTATGTATCAAACATTCATGTCAAACCAATTCACGGTATCATAAACTACATGATGCCCTATGCTTTTACAAAATTTTTATTTCTTTAATTCATAATGATAAACTATTATCCATCAAAACTCTTAAAAATATTTTTTTAAACCTTAAACTTTTTTTAGTTTTTGCTTTCCAAATCTCTAGCATCTTCCAACATATGCTTCTTGACAATGTTTGCACTTGATATCAATTTTGCGAGCTATGCATTTCAATCAAAGAATCTTGATGTGTTCAACCTTCCTAACATCATCCATTCTGAAATCACAATCTACCAGGTCGCCTTTTTATACTACTCCATGTGTCTTATCAAGAAGATCCAACAATCTGTCATATTATTTGTTTTTGTCCATGGTAGCTTCTTTTTTCTTGCCCTTGCCGAACTCATAGCTTTCGCGTTTGGGTGTCCAACCGATTTTAAGTAATTGGAAAATATGCCAGTGTAACAACTCGGATTTTAAAAAGTTATTTTATTAAGCGTTACCCGACCCGCTGTATGTTCGGGTTATTTTATCAAATGAAAATACCGTATTTATCAAATAAATTAATTATTACATTATTTCTTAATTAAATATAGATTCATACCATTCGAAATATGGCAATTCAAACCCTAAACTAAGTTTTTACCCCAATATGTTTCCACCTTCAAACTTCAAGTACCAACTTGCAAATATGTGAAAACATTATTATATCTTTCTTAACCAGCGTTAACCCGTGACCAGACCCGAGCCCGTGACCCATTGGTGTGACTTGCACCTTAATTCTCATTTGTAATCGGAATTGATTTTATAGAATCGTTTAGACGTATTACGTATTATACCAACGAACTAATTTGGAAAATAAGATCCGAAAGATACGGAATTACATATAAACATCTCGTTCTTGTTCTTGACGTCCATAAACCCTATAATCATCTTTATATTCCAATTAATAACCACTGCATCACCCTCAAACCATCGCCGTTCAAACCCCTATGGCTAATTTGATTGCCGAGGCCGTTTCGTTCCCTAACAAGCTTGCGTTCAGGCCGTCAACTGTCGTTCATCGTCCATACCACGCCGTTTATGGTAATTGTTATGTGTTTCCAAGTCGTCCTTAATCATTTAGACAAATCCCCAAACTGATTTTATTAAACGTAAAACGAGTTGATCGATTTTGGTTTCTAGGGTTTATTTAAATTGGGGGGGGGGGGAACCCATCTTCTGTATTTTAATAAAAATTGGCTTAAACCATCTGTGGTCACAGATTGGTTGGCTGTGTCGCTGACATTAGCAGAACCGGCCACCTGCCCGGGTTCGAATCCGGCAGTGGCCGGACTTGGGCATTTTTAGTTTACATCTTTTTTTTGTTTATTGTTTATTTTTATTTTCAATTGTTGAATGATTATAAATATAAAACAAGCATTATTTTGTTAAACCAACGCTACTAAGTTACGTTTTCACTCGTTAAGTTCTAGTATATATATGTACATATGTATTTATATATATAAGTATTATATATTTAATAATAAACTTTAACTTGTTTAAACCAGACATCATATTTGATGATTCTTGTCATTGGACGTCTTTTATAAACTTGTACTTATTATGTATAAATTATATAAATACTAAACATATTAAACATATTTTTCTTTAAAAGATTTAAACAAAATATTTATAGCTTGCTACATATTATACCTAAATAATTACCCATTAGTATTATGATTATTTATTAATTTTATAAATTCGTATTTTATTTATTCGGGTAACTATTTTATATCAGATTTAGTTATTTAAATTATTAGTTTATAAATTTGATTACATATTTTTCATATAAAGTAAACAAAGGGTAATTCTATAAATATTACGAATAATGATTTTAATAAATAAATGTGAAACAATTAATATTAATCTTTGCAATAATATTATAGAGTTCAATCGATCAATCAATAATTCATAACCCCAATCCTAACTCAAATCACATCGAATATCATAATTCATTAAATCATGTTATATCTCTTATAATTAATTTATATTATATTTAATTAGGAAATCCTTGACGGTATATCCCGGAGGGTTTACTTTTCTCATCATCCTCATTCCGTTCATCCGATCAAGGTGAGTGAGTAATCACTCCCCTTTTACTTATTTTAAATATTTTGGGGACATATGCGTATTGTATCATATTTTCGTATTATCTAGTATTCAAAATCGCAACTGTTTAATCCTTGTGTGTATATCAGTTTATGCCTAACTTGCTATATGCTTACTTGCTTTATTTGAACCGCATTCGGAGAGGTCCAACATATTCTCAGTCTAGTATGATCATACGACCGTCGTAGTGGCCGGCGTCCGACGCATTGACAATGGTTTCACCGACACCTCATTTTTGGTAACCAATGCCCATTCGCATGGCAACGGTTTAGCCTTTTTCTTTATGGTTGATTGTTTGTGTATGAGCTATGGTTTAACTGTTTATCTCACGGGAACAGTTTGCATCTTTCTTTATTTATTATATACTATTACTGATGTGTCTTAAACTGATGTTTTACTCACTCAACATCTGTTGTTGACAAAAATATATTTTATACGCATTTGCAGGTTATCAGCTTGGTTGTTTAGCAATATGAAGATCACGTAGAGATGCCCTTTTAGGATACAAACTTAATTAATCATTGTTGTAGCTTCTTTATACTTGACGTACTTAATTGTAATTGTTTCATTTAAATAAATTAAATAGATATTGTCGCTTTTAATATTGCATATAGTAACCTTTGAAAAGCTGAGAGCAATCAGTTACGCCCCGGCATTTTCGCCATAGATTGGGGTGTGACAGATTGGTATCAGAGCCTAAGGTTTAAGATAGGTCGTTAGTGGTGCCTTAGTAACATGCTTAGGAGCCCCATACGTGCTTATTTGTTTACCTGATGTGTTCTATTTTATTGTTTGCAGCTTACGTATTTGGCTTGCTAGATTAGTTACTTATTTCACTGTTTAATTAATTGCTTATTTTATTTGTCATGCACACACACACAACTCCGAAGCTATGCTTCACTCTCAAAATGTTTTATTACTCCGAGACTATGTCTCATTCTCAAATTATTTATATAACTTCGAGGCTATGCCTCAATCTTAAAATATTCCAATTGAATTTTATTAGATTGTCTTTTATTGTCGGAAATTTACTTGCGAATTTCCTAGATTTGTTTTTGTTCCTTTTCATTTAAAGTTAGGGAGTGTGATAAGATTCCCCGCCATAGTGGAAATTGTCATGCGACCGACACTTTAAGCGTTTAACGTAATTGGCAAAACGATTACACCATTTATTGTGTTTTATTGTTTTTAAAATGTCTAGTCGGGTGTAAAACCCATGGGACGCCATGGACACGCCAACTGTACATTTGCACCATTTGTTATATTTGCGATATTTTGTTGGAACCTTATCATCCATAGTGATACACGAGATGTTTCAACTACTTGTGCTTGAGTTCGTTTATTCGTTATTTAGTTTGGTCGGTCAAGTCGCCATGTAACGCTCATGGGCCGACTAACTTAAATGATTCGTTAATTCGTTAATTAAGTTGGGTCATTCAAATTTCCATGTAATGCTCATGGGAGACCAACTAACACATTTATTTTGGTTTTGGTATGCTAATAAGTTGGGAAAACAAAATGCCATGTAAAGCTCATGGGAAACCCAACATCTCGGAGAAACATTCGTTAATTGTTTTATTTGTTTGATTTTATTTGAAACAATTTATGATTTGATTTAACTATTCAATTATTCTATTATTCTATTATTAAATTATTCAGTTACTTACCTACTAAATAATTTTTGAATCCACATCTATTGATTCGATATATTCATACACTCAAAACATTTTTTTTTCTCCTGATCGGATGCAAATTCTTCATTCATTAAGATTCGGTTATCACGAGCTAATCAAAGCAATTCACACTCAATTATTAAACTGGTTTCACATATTCATCTTATCACGTTAGTACATTATCTAAATACCAAAAAATTTAAATAATATTATTGACCAACTTAGTAATAGAATGACTTTCTGTCGGGCCCCTCGATTTCAGCTGGATCTTAATTAATCATGTCATAACTCACACTATTTAATGTGTTGACAAGAGAGTTAATGACGGGTTGCTATATTTAGAAAGATATCTGTTTGTTAAAGGCGGAATCAATAACAAACATACGGTTGCAAAGAATAATCAAAGGTAGAAAGCACACACAGGATTCACTCAAAAGATTTCCATCTATATAATTTTCATCATACAAAGTGGATAATCGATTTAGGGTTCTAGGAATCCTAGGACAGCCGTCACTTTCAAGAAATATTCTTTCTTATCCGAAAAGTGTAAAGGCTCAAAGTCCGTGTCCTCTCTCTCTCTCTCTCTTGGCGGCGTGCCCTAAACATTCTATTTATAGGCCTACCAACCTAGGATAGCTGTCATTCCTTCTAGAAACCCTAAATACAATCATACATATTAAAATTACATATTCAAAATAAACTAAGTGTAAAACAAGTCTTCCAGGTAGGCTTCTCATAAATCTTCATTTTCCGAGTACGTTGTGTACTCTGCCATCCTTCATGACTTGGTAACATAGAAGTGTGCTCGGGATCAGTTTCTGGGTAGACTTTGCTTGAAGAGTATTTCACCAAGTAAAATACTCACCGAGCAGACTTCAGTCTTCTTGACTTTGCCAGACTTTGCCCGACAACTCCTTACGAGCAACCTTGTTCTTCAATGATCCATTTCAGCTCATTGTTATAAAATAACTTATTAGCAAAGTGTACTCGGGAGTACTGTTCCTTGCTTGAGCTGAACCTTGCCCGATATTACTTAGAGATATTCCTTTAGATTATCAAGCATACTTGGATCATACTTATTAATGAATACCTTGCCCGGACTTACAATCACTTGACTTCTTGGACTTGGTCAACCAAACCTTACTCGGAAGAGTAAAATACTTGGTTCTGAAGAACAGACTTTCTTGATAAAGTGAACCTTGCCCGGATTTACATAAACTAGTGTACCTTACCCGGCAATGCACTAATTTTCAAACCCTGCTCGGATATCCACTAAAGAAGACTACTTGAAGTAAACCTTGCCCGGTAGGCAAAATATCGTACTCGGCTAAGTAAAAGTTTGCTCGGATGTCTAAGGTGTGCTCGGATCTATTACTTAGCGAAATCAGAGGAGGTTGAGAAGATTTCAATCTTCCATGTACTTCATTTAGGTCAAATATTTGACTCAACAATCTCCCCCTTAGGTCAATTTCTTGACTCAACAATCTCCCCCTAGATTGGAACACCTCAGCTGACCCAAAACATTTCTATGGTTACTTACACTTAGCAAAAATACACATCAAATCAAAAATCAAAATTACATATTTAAATAACATAAGCAAGTTACATAATCAGAAAGTTGTCCGAAGACATTACAAAACAAAGCCTAATCTAGGAATTCTGTCTTTTCCATGCATTGTAGGCTACTTGCTTTCTGTTGTTTATGACTGATGCAGCTTTCATTTTAAAGATGTTAAGGGCTCGGTAGTGAATGTGACTTTCTGGTATCACCAAGTCCCTTATATCCATTAGATCTTCATCATGCAGGCAGTTTAAGTCTTCATCCTTCTTGATAATCCCCAGTATTTTGCCATCAGAGTTCCTTAGCAAATAATGGTCATTACTTTCTTTGTATTCAACTTCTATAATAACACCATTTCTTTGCACTGTATAATTGGGGCGTGTCATTCTTCTTCAAAGACTTATACAAGTATTCAGATTTGACAATGGATTCTTGTCTTTGACCTTCATTGAATAATCTCTTTCAGCAATGTCCATTCTTCTCAGCTTTCCAGTCCTCTTTGACTTGTGAAATTGTTCTTTTCTCCAGGTTCTCTTTTCTTTTAGGAACTTGAATCCATTCTTAGCTTCTTTTAGCAGAAATTTTGTCAAATCGTTCATCTGCCTTCCAGCAGTCCTGAATCTGTCTCTGTAATCATACAAATTAAGATTAACCATCTGTTCCAGTTGCTCTTGAGTGTACTCATAGAAGTCACTCCTCACAACTATCTCTCTCAATTGCCTACTTTCCATGATTACTCTCAAACATTCACAAACAGAATCATAGTATAGTTCTCTTGGAAGATCCACATTTGATTGTAGTTTTGTTGTTTTTTGTTGTGCTGAACTACTAGATTCACCTCTTCCACCTTCACCTCTCCACTTCTTGGATATCTTCTTGGATTAGGAGATCTGAAGGAAACAGACTTCTTGGGCTTTTGAGGTCCCAAGTTGAAAACTTTTACATAGACAGCCTCTACCATTTCAGTAGGAAGGTAAGCTAATTCAACAACATCATGTCCTGCTGCTTTAAGTTCTCTTAACATCTTTTCCATTCCAGGAGTTCTTGCCAATCCAACAGGTACAAACCTACCATCAGCTTAGTATCTTGGGTTCTCTCCTTCTCTTAAAGCCTTTTCCCATTCAGCCTTTTGTATATAAAAGAGGTATTTCAGATCCTCTTTTTCCAAGACATTGAAGTCTGCTTCACTCATTCCCCTTTGGTTGATCATTATGTTCCTCAGTATGTTTATCATTTCTTTATTTTCCCATGGAACAAATGGTTCATCCTCAGGTTCAGGTTTCACATCTTGAGGAGTAGGGATTTCAACTGATCTGATTTTTTCTTTTTCCTTCTCTCTCAAGGTCTGAATTCTTCTTTTCTTAGCTTGGGGTTCATCAGTTGGTTCAGCCTGTTTGGTAGAGCTCTCAGTTTGGACCCTTTTTAATTTTTCTTTTCTTTTCAACTTGTTGTATTGGTCCAACACTGATTCTCTGGATAAATATTCAACAATCTCAGGCTTCATATCTCTTTCCAGCAGGTATCCACACATTCCTCCAAACTTTTTCTTCAAATTTTCCATCTTTTCAAGTTTCTCATTTTCTTTTACACACTTCTCAATCACCTTCTCTCTCTCTCTCTGTTATACAGATCTTATAGTTTGTCAAAGTTTAGGTTAGATAGATCTTTTTCTGAATGATTGTGCCTTCTGAGATATTCCCTGAATTTCTGACTTTCCCTATTTTTCTCTTCCATCTTTTCCTTCAGGGCATCTCTCTCTTTGTCAAGTCTCATCTGCAACTAATCATCATCAAGATCAGCCAGTGAATCAAAACTTATGCCATATGTTCTCAGTTTTACAACCAAAGGATTTTTCCTTTTAGCCTCCCTCATACTCAACTCAATGTTTGTCCTTTGTTCCTCAGTCAATGTGACTTGAGGGGACACAACATTAGTAGCTTTCACATTCATTTCCTGATCATTCTCAGGGTCATCATCATCATCATCAGAGTCTTCAGACTCATCCTCACCTTCAGTTAGATCATTCATTGCATCAATTTGTGGTTCATTAGAAAGTGGATTCTCAAGGATTGATACATTTGACACTCCTTGCACATGTTCATCTGGCCTTAAAGTCTACAAAGGAATTGCGCTTATGGGACTTGCTTCATCATCAGGGGTTTCTACAAAGTAGTTGTTCTTATCATCCCATCTCCCTTTCTTTACAGACTCAGTACCTTCATCTGACATGAATGTTTCTGGTTGATCCCTTTTCCTTGAATACTTATTTCCATACTTGGGATCATCCACATACTCCCATTCATCAGGATTTTGTCTAATGTCATCTTTGATCTGTTGAGCCCATTTCTTTGCAGCCATTGAGGCCATGGACTCACCAATTTCTTCTTCAGCCATCATATAAGTATTCAGATTTACTGGTTCAGCAGTCTCATTTGACTTTGTTTCTTGTTGACTTTCAGTTTGAAACATGCTGACCACCATAGCTAAGGAGTTATCAACTTCCTCATCTCTTCTCAACTCAATCAAGGCCTCTATCACTTCTTGATCAGCCACTTCTTCAATGAATTCCCTTGCAAATTTGGCTTGATTGATCAAGTTTTCCTGCTCTGCCAACTCTACAGGGTCCATAGTTTGGGCCAGTATTTCTCTGTCCCTTGTTTCTCTCAAAATGTTTTCTTGTTCCCTTAGAGCAGCAGCACAGCTTCATCATCTTCTCTAAACAATACATCCTTTTCAGGATATACCATAACAGGCTCTTCTTCTGTAACTTTGGCTTTTCCCTTTTCCAGCCTTTTCTTTAAATCTTCTTCACTTTCTGTAACTGATGTCTTGGAGCATTCTGCTTGTTCATTTTCTGGTTCAGTGAACACAATCTCCTCAGTAGCAGTATCTTCATCATTCATTACTTCAGTGTCTACTTCTGTAAGTATGCCAGTCAAGACATCAGTAGCAATGTCAGTAGGAATATCAGTAGCCATATCAGTGATAGCCACATTCTCTTCTATATTTATCTCCTCAATCCTTTCCTCTGTCTCTGCCTGCTCTTCAACATTTATCTTTTCAATTTCATTTACTTTCTCAACAGTCTCTTCATCACTTCTTTCATTAATGTAATCATAGTCTTTTTCAGCACCCTCAGATATATCTCCTTCATACTCATCATTATCAATCCTCTTTTCATCACTGCTTTCCTCTCCATCATCATACATACTCATAATCAGCTTTAAACTGTCTGCAGTCTCAACAACTGCTACAGTCTCTTCAACATTCACATTTGAGACAGTTGGCCTAGATTCATTCTCCCCCTGTTTTGGGGCGGCTGAGGTCTTCTAAACCTCCTGCTCCAAGGTTTGAATTCTCAAATTTGCTTCTACTAGTCTCTTCATCAACATAACATTTTCCTCAGTTACTTCCTCATTCCTTCTTCTCAGTTCAGCATTTTCTTTTACTAAGGTCAGAAGGTCACTATCAGTTGGTGGTTTTGTAGGTGGTGATGTGGTGAAATGTTCATAATCAGGTTGGTCTTGGTTTCAAGTGTGGGATTGAAATATGGATGGTGGTGTTTGTGGTGGTGGGGATGTATGTGTAGATGTTTCTGGTTGACTTAAGGTTAGGATTTGTGGTTGTGTGTGAGTGATCTGGTGTGGTGGAGTTTTTGGTGGTGATGGAATAATTTGTTGTTCAATGTGCTCAAGTTGCTCCCCCTGAATAGGTGCAACAACTTCAATATTCACTTCATCTCCTCCTTCATCTTCATTACCATCTCCATCATCAGAGTCTCCATCATCATCACTGTCATCCTCTCCTCCTTCCTCCTCTGAGCCTAACTCAGGTACTAGTATCACTTGCAAGTCATGGTCCAATAACCATGGAAATATCTCAAATGGAACATTTGAGTTGTATGTATTTGAGACACCTGGATTTTTGATTCTTCTATATGTGTCAGGGTCTTGTAATTGGTGTGTAGTTCCAACAGTGGGTAGATCTTGAAGCTCACTATTGAAGATTATCTGTAGGAATCTTGGATATTGTAAAAATCTTTTTCTTTCAGGCTTCTTTAGATTTCCTACCAATCCTTCAAATATCATCTTAGAGAAATTGAAGGGCAGATCATATATAATCTCAACTGTGGCATTTTCCAAGTCGTGACTCATCAAGGTCCACGATCCCTTCCTTGGAGCAAATCCGCGTATAACATGGTGAATAAGAAATCTATACAGCATAGGAAACATGCCCTTCTAAAACTGTCCATCATGAACATTTCCTTGATAACCCATTGTCTCTTCAAATATTTTCATTAGGTGGGGTGTGCTGAAGTTTATTGAGTTGTGATCACCATCATTCAACCGGAGACATCTTCTTATCATTCTCTCCGTAATATGTATCTCTTGTCTAGCCACGGTTGCCTCGATTCTTTTACCATTTATGTCCTCAATCAGTTCAGCCGATCTCCAGAAATCCAAAGAATGATTTCTGTAAATGACAGGGCTTTCGGTGAACGCAAAACTGACGTTGGACCGAGCCATCCAAGTTATCATCCTAGCCATCAGCTCATTGTCAGGTGTCACTTGTAGAAGTGCACACATATTATGTTTTAGTTCGAAGACATACTTGGGTTCATCGTCTGCCATATCTGAATCACATAAACAAACATATTCAAAGTGAAATTAGTCATAAAGTTCAGTACTTTAGATAATTTCAAGGTATAAAAATGAAGAAGAAAGAAAAGAGAAAAAATCATCAAGAACCTGTTCTTCGACAAATTTATAACCTACATAAATAAACAGAGTATTAGTAATCAGATACATAATCAAAGCTCATTATAGTCTAATTGTCGTTGGAAAACACATTAATGTTGCTTACCGTGTTGGAATTAGAGAGCTAATTCAAGTTAGGGTTAGGAATAATAGAATGCGATAAGTCGGTTTGGGTTTCTTTGAGAGTAAGCAGTTTGCAGTGGAAGGAGAGAGATGGAAAAATAATATTGAAAATTTTGCCTAACTCCCTCTTATATACCTTTTGAAAGTGGGTTTTAAATGCTCTTTGTCTTTTTGTGAATTATTAGCTGTCATACAGTAACATTATCCACTTGATATTAAAAACAATATTTATCTTTTAAGTTAATAAAACCTTACTCGGG
>NW_027502474.1:0-39167 GCF_021521415.1 Bidens hawaiensis | reverse complement strand
AAAACGGTTCCCTTCAGCAGCCTTGGGGCCTTTGTAGCTGACCCCCGCTTCAACTTCCATCTTGACAAGCTCTGAAATGTTGATTGACGACATCCTTCTTGAAGACTAAGAAACCCGAAAAATTCTGAAAAGGGCGAAGTTAGAAAAATTTCTTCGAAACAGTACTGTAGGCGAAGTTAAGGATAACTTCGCTTAAGTAATAACTTCGCTGGATCCTTCTTAAATTCGCGTAACTGGGCGAAGTTGAGAATAACTTCGCTTAGGATAAGCGAACTTAGAAAGTAAGCGAACTTGAAGAGAACTTCGCTGAACAAGGCGAACTTGAGAAGAACTTCGCTGAGTTAGGCGAAGTTGAGGAGGTAGGCGAAGTTGTGAATAACTTCGTTTCTCCTTATATATTCGCTGAAACCCTACGAATCCTGACGGCAACTTCGCCTGATGAACAGCAACTTCGCCAGACGAACTGAAACTTTCTGCAGATCTGAAAATCGGATTTTAACGACGATTTTGACGGTTTAAAGGCTTAAACACACTGGTAGGAAGCTAGAATGAGCAAAAACACCACAAACTCGTCCCGGTAATACCCGAAATGGAGCGAATTCTACACCCGCGTGAATATCCCGAACCACACAATCGAGCAAAAGCTCTGATACCAATTGTAGGTTCCTTGGACGGATCACACAAGATATCCCGATATACACAGGTGCGGAATCCCTGTGTAGATCGTTACGGACGTAGAATATAATCACACAACACACGTACACACGATACGAACAAAACTCACGTTATATTGATAACTCGAACCGTGTTACTTACAGACTCACGTCAATAGACTCACGTAAACTGAACTCGATCAACCAAAACACTAACTGACCAACCCCTAAACCGTAAACAGTTAAACAATATAAATACACGACAACTTCGCCTTGTTTCTTATAATAATCCCCTTATCATCTCTTGCACTTGAACACCCATTTTGTGCCTATCGCATGCACATTCTTTGGTTTTTCAACCAAAGTCCAAACTTCCATCTTCTCGAATTGAGCCAACTCTTCTTGCATGGCTTCGACCCACGAGCTGTCCTTTAAAGCCATTTGATAATTCTTCGGTTCAACCTGGCTTATAAAACAGGTATACAGGCATTCATCGATTATTCCTGTCTCCTTAATGCTTGTATAAACACAAGTATGTTCATTCAAGCTACTTCTCGTTTGTACACCTGAGGACACATCACCAATCACATTATCCAAAGGGTGATCTTTATGAATCCTCGTGGTCGGAACAGAACCGACATGCAAATTATCTTCCAAATTAGAAGAGATCTCATCAATGGTTGTTTCATGCTGAGAGTGAAAAGGATTGATAATTCTTCTTCAGTTGAGACAGCAGGGGTATCGATAGTGTTTGATGAGGAAGGTTGACATTTATCAATCAGTTGTCTTGTAATAGATTTTCTTCCTCATCGAGTATCATCTTCGTCGCAGCTCTTTCTTCTTCTTCAGAAATCTCCAAATCCAGTACGTTAAACGACTTAAAATGCTTAACATAGTCGAAAAGCTCAGCAGGTCCATTGCTAGGTTTTGGCGGTTGGTAACTTGTGATGTCAGTGTTACACACCACCTCTACCTTGCAAGTCGAAGTATTGAAGACCCGTCTGTTGGGAGTACCAACAACATAACCGACTAATATTCCTTCATCGGCTACTTCCCCAAATTTAGAATTTTTCTTCAAGATCGAACAAGGGGACCCGAATGGTTCAAGACCACTCAAGTTGGGCTTCCTTCCATGCATAAGCTCGTAGCAAGTTTTACCAAGTCTCTTAACGGTTAACACCCTATTCAGAACATTGCAGCGCTACAGCCCAGAACATCACAGGAAGCTTCGAATCTGCCAGCATAGTCCTGGCTCCTTCAATTAAAGTTCGGTTCTTCCTTTCAGCCACTCCATTCAGTTGCGGAGTATACGGAGCGCTGTATTGATGTTCAATTCCTTTCTGAAGACAGAAGATCTCCATTTCAAAATTCTTGAACTCCGTACCATTGTCACTTCTGATGAACTTAACTGTTTTACTCATGACGTTCTCAACTTTAGTAATCAAATTCTTCACCATTTGAGCCGTCTCATCTTTCGATTTCAGAAAATATACCCACGAATATCGCGAGTAGTCATCAGTGATCACCAAGCAGTAAGAAGTACCTCCTAGACTTTGAACATGACAAACATGTGAACATGACGATTATGTCGACTAATATATATATATTTATAACTAGTGTTTTTCTCGGATCGTTGCACCGGATAGTCAGTAAAACCGAAGCGTTGTTGGTCCCCATCCGTTGATGCGGTAAGTCGACGCTAAATCGGACGGTTTTGGTTACGTGCGTTATTGTATCGAAGCAAATCAATTATAAAAATTGGGGTGGACCAATGGAGTGGTGGTAGTCGGTAAAACCAATCGTTATTGGATAGGGCGTTGAGTTGGTTGAGTCTACGTGAATCAATTGGTTTTTATCAGGTTTGTTGCAGTACCGGAACTTCAAAAACAAAATCAACATCGGTTGTTTTTCGTTACGGTACTGGAACTAAGACAAAACGCGATGTGTCTATGCGAGTTCAGTCAGTTTCTGTCGCATTAGTCATGGTAGCATAACTAAATCAAATCAATAATATATATCTATCTATTAATACATATATATATAATATATATGACAGGCTCGTTTAGGCTCGCGAGCCGCTCGAGCTCAATAACTGAAGCCCGGAATCGGGCTTGTTTATTAAACGAGCTTTCTTTTAGGCTCGGGCTCGTTTAAGCTCGGCTCGATCGAGCTTCTTCACGATCCGAACTCGAGTAGCTCGCGTCATTTGCACCCTAGTCTATTTCATTTGGTTAAGTTCAAACGCACAGACATTAACTACATACACACATTCAAACATCATCAACAAATATAAAATACCTGCATGTAGCATCATCAACACAATTAATAGATTGAATAACCAAAATATATTATATTTATAGTTAATAATTAATTTACATTACATTAATATAAAAAACTAATAACAAATTATTACTAGCTAAGTCCAACCATCAGATTTCATATCTGAATCAATATCCATCAGATTCTCTTCTGGAGTAAGAGAAGGCATGATCCTCTCCCACATGCATGTCATCCAAGGTGTAGGTGGTGTCCTTTAGTCGATGTAGGTGAAGGTGCACCTCAGTACGGAATGTCCCATAAGCGGACACAGCCTTGAAGTCCTTGAATACGTTCAACTGGATCCATGCGACCTCGATGTCCGGGCTTCCATTACAATGCTAAAATAGTCAGCAGTGGTGTACCAAGAAACCTAACCATTCGGTTAAGTTGTTGCTAACCTTCAGGGTTGATATAGTCAACATACCTCACCCTTTGATTATTACGGACGACGCCATAATCAAAGTTGAAACAATGGTGAATAAGGTGGGGTCTTAGTAGATGGGTGGAGCCTCAACCTTTTTTGTTCAATCTAATTTACCTGCGCCATAACAGTTTCGCGTGAAGAATATGGTTAAGAAGGCGATGGGATCGATTGTGATTTGCTGAAATATTGGAGGCGATGTGGGGAAATAGGAAATCGTGACGGGTATTTAAACACTTTCGGAAACGGTATATCTCCTTGACAATTTGAAATTGGCGGCACAAGGAAACTGGAAAGACAGTGATTACTTGGCCACTAGTTAATTCACCATGTGGCCATTACCTACATTTGGACACACTTAAAAATATTTAACTATAACCATTTATCACTTATAGCCACACATAATAAGTGTATTCGTGACAATAAAAAACTTAGGAAAAATAAAAATAAACTACTCTTTGGTCACCACCCTCGTATAAGTGGCCATATGTTTTAAGGTTTTAGCCACATTACTAATAAATACAACGGTTGTTCGTCATAGTTCGCCATATTATTAAAAATGTGGCTAACAAATGTGACATTAGGTAACACAATGTAATATAAGTGGCTATATCATTTACCTTTAAAACACATCTCTTATCAATACAATAGCCGTTCGTCACATTTGGCCATGTGGCTAGTTAAATGTCATAATTTTCCTTAGAGTGTGGCTAATACATGTGTTTTGGTCACATGTATCACAAATCAAACAAACTATGACCGTTGGTCATATTTCGCCACACATTTTTATAACGTGGCTAGCTTATGTCACAGTTCTTTTTTTCAAAGTGTGGTGAAAAGTACCTGAGTCGGTATAGAAAGGTCACATGAAAAAACACATCTGTGGCCAAAGCTAGTCTGGAAGGTTTTCAAAAGTGGTTAAAGATCTTTTAGCCACACATTTAAGCCGAAGTGTGGCAAATTTTCCGACCACATGTGTGGCTAAAAGTCATTTTTTATGTAGCCTTTGATGTTGCCAACTATTATTTACCAATATTATCTTGATTACAGTTTCTATGTATTGGTTTACATTCACTAAAACAAAAAGAGTTTTTTAGGACCTTTTGTGTGGGACGCTTGTAAAATAGGGTCATAAAATTTATTTAATAGGACATAAAATTTATTTAATAGGACAGATGAACATTTTGGGGTCCTTTTACAATGTACGCCACGGAACCGGTGTCCTTAAAAGTTATTTAATAGGATGGATGATTCTTTGGGGTCGTATTATCATATAACTTAATAAGACACTTGAAATCTAAATCATAATAAAGTAACCTAGACGACATGTAGTTGTTGGTGTCTTATTATGTAGTATTGTAATAGGACACTTGATCACTGGAGTTTATAGGACACTTGTAGTTAAGTCATAAATGTTCGATGTTATAGGACCCTTTCTAGTCGATGTCATGTAATAACATAACTTAATAGGACATTTTACACTATGGTTTATCACTTTAACCTTTATAAGACACTAAATCATTGTGGTGTTATTATAATAAACCTTAATAGGACATTTGATATTTGAGTCATAAAACAGATTATAGGATGCTTATTAGCTAGAGTTTATTATAAGAATAATGAACCATTGTGTTGAAACAGATTATGTAACTCATGTTATCAGCAATTTTTGTATTTAGAAATTTCTTATAATGTGCAGCCATTTGATTTGCTTTCAGTTGTCAAAGATTTACACACACACACACACATATATATACTAGTTTGATCCTCTCGTGTTACTGGAGTTTATTTAATTTTTTGTTTTTAATCGTTTACTATTTTATGATGATTTATTTTATTTTTTAAAGTAGTTTGTTTTAATTTACTACATATATATTAGTTTGTTATTATATTTTTTTTTGCCTTTGGGTATTTTCAATTGAGATGTGTAGGTTTTTTAAATTTTTAACGAACAAAAATACACGAACACCAACATGTTGATTTTTTTACATGAACAAACATTACACAAATATTTGTCTAATGAAAAGGGGGGCGTTGATGTAGTTGACCATGGTGGGTAGTATAAACTGAAGATGAAGATGATAGACAAGCAATGGAGAACATGTAAAGAAGATAAATTAAATTAGGGTTTGAGGATGAAAGTATTTACGAATAAATAAGATCTTATATCCCATTTGAGAGCTATTAAGGTTTGGTAAGGACCATAACCCGTGGACATTATTTTTTGATGATTAAGGGGTTATTTCACAAATATATGAGATGTTATAAGGGTTATCCGGGTTTTGTGAAACCCATGATCCGCGAAAATTATTGTTTGATTATAAAAGAGTTTCATAAATAAATGAGATTTTATAACCCATTTAAAGACTATCTAGGTTTGGTAAGACCTGATTTCGTGTCAAATGCATGAGAATCCTCCATTTAATAATCAAGCAATCTGGTGGCTCTAGAGAATTGAGGGGACAACCTGAGGGCGACACGTAAGATTTTATGGTAGGCAATTATATAGATAGTTAGATATACTATGGAGCTTAGCAAGTTAATCAGGTATTCTTACCCAGCACCCCACCTCACCTGGCCAACGCGCCAATAGTGCCAAGCACACACAAACATTAATCAAAAACTCAAAATCATTATATACCATTTAGTTGGTTGAGAAAACTGTCGTAATAAACATATTGGAATATGATGTCAGCAATTTGGTCAAAATATTAACTGTTAATGAACCTTATATTTATGTGATAATCATGAGTTTCATTTGGAATTATAGAAAATGCAGTAATGCACTTATATAATCATGTATAAACCCATAAAGATTTTTTAAGAAATTCGTTTATAGTTTTGGTGATTTTGGTCACTTTATTTTTTTTTAAACTAGCCCCTTTTGACCTGAATCAGTTGTGTTCAAAACCTATTTTGACTCGAACCTATTTTCATTTGAGCCCATTTTGGCCGATCCTATTTTTTCAAAGCCCGTTTTGACACAAACTTATTTTGGTTTGAATCCGTTTTGGCCTTAAACTATTTTGTTCAAAGGCCGTTTTGACCCGAACCAAATTGGACTTGTTCTAAACAAAAATTAAGCTCTTCCTGAATCTCTAGTATACTGCTTTAAGAAAAGTGGCAATAGTATTGTCTGATTCATAATCTAATTTAGTTTGAAATCGTACTTTTACAATTAAATAATAAGAGTTGTGAATTTGTCAATACATGACCTGGTTTGGGGATATAAAAATTACTATAACCCAATTGAGAGAAAATCACATAACATAGGTTAATATTTAAATCCCCAATAATCTACTATTCTACTACTTTAATTCTTAATGATTATGACCTCGTCTATTTAAATGAAACAACAACTTATATCAATTGCTACCTCAATTCGTGATGATAAATTCAGAACGACTCGTGAGGTCTGTTGGTTGTGCATGTTGTCGAAGCAATAGAAAGGGTGTTGCATGTAGACTGCAGTCAAACATGCAGTGATTGGTAGTGTAGCAACCAATACCAACGCCGTGTATCGATTTAGGGCTAAGGTTGAAGAAAAGCTGATGAAAAATAGAGCGGTAGTGTAGGTAGTTTTTGGAGAAATTTGATTAATAGGGTTAGGGAGTTGGCGGGAATATGATTTAGTTGGGTGGGAATTTTGGGAAGGATGAAAATCATGAAGTTATATTTATTAATAACTTTCAAATTTGTAGAGGGAAATAAAAACTGCTTAGGGAAATCAATTAATTTGGAAGGGAATTTCATAAACGTTTTAGATTAAATATATATTTATAAACTTATTTAGTTTTTAATGATATTTTAATGATTATCTATTAATTGCATAGTTTTATATCGACCAACAAATAAACCAGCGGGGCCTTCCCCAGTGTCCGATGTCCAGGAACATGATGGATGACCCGGATGTCTCGACTTCGAATCCTGATTCCGACCGGATTTTACCAGAGCATTAAAAACATGTCGTGTCTTCGAGCGGGGTGAGCAAACTGGGTTTTACCGGGATCGCCAAGCATAATGCGGATGCCAACGTGGATCCCGATCATGTCAACATAGTTGGCCTGAGTGGGGTGATGGGGCGCGGCGTGTTCGTGCATGTGAAAGTCACCGATCGAAAAAATTAAGCTTACCACCACACAAATACATCACTTTGAATATACTTTACCCATTATAATATATCTATATATACGCATTCTGATCCAACCCACTATTTTATGCGAGTGATGTTTTTTATAATTTATAGAGTGATTTAGGGTGTTGTAAGTGAATATTTTTTATATTTTAGAAAAACGTAGTGATTTTTCTGTATATTTGAAAAGCTATTGTTCACCCTCTATAATTTTTTAATATATTTTGAAAGTGGTTGTGAGTGGAGTAAAGATAAATGGTAATGATAAAGGTATAAAAAGTATAATTTAATTGAAAACGGGAGAAAAAATGTGGTGTATCTGTGTAATTTTAGATTTAGTCTTTAGGGATACGGAATAGGATGGGAATACTCTAAAGTTTTTTTTTTAGTTTCATTTTGTTTTAGTTTCAATACAATAACGAACGTAGCTACTATGGACTGAATTCAGGCGAAATATTTATGCTAAAGAAAGATTAAATTATATGAAACTTTATAATCTTTGGATAATTGGAAGTTAAAGAAGTTAAATATTTACTTTCGAAAAAACAAGACTTATATGTTTGACATAATATATTGATAATATAAATTTAAACGGAAGTCCTAGTAGTTATTTACTTATATAATTATTTTAAACCTACAAACTGTATCGGTAGTTTAGGGCATTCCCAATCTACACTTTCATATTTGTTTCACTGAGAAACGGCGCACAAGGAGCATCAACCGAGGATTCTTTCGTGTTACCAAGTTATGGGTAGCGAGAGTCGATTATTGCATTGGATTGGAGCAGTCGTAAGTCTACAATGGAGCAGGTCAGTAGTTATCGATATTATTTATTGTTTTGATGTTCATTCGTTCATATGTATCGAATGTATTGATTATTACTGTTATTTGGATGTTGCTTTTGATGAATTAGCACATATTTATTTAGAACTATTAAACATAAATTATTGTTATTGTTTAGAAATATTCAATATAAATCATCTGGGACTTGGTATATTTCTGGTGATTTATTTGAATGCTTTTTTTCTTATTATTAATTGTATTGTAAAGTTTGTTAAAAGTGGAACATGAATTTGGAATTTTTCAATTGAGTTTGAACATAGGTGTAAACAATAACTGACTACTAAAACCATCCATAAAGATTTGATTTTTTTAATATTTTTTTAAGATACATGCATGATTCCATTAGTTTAATGAAACATGTCTAGTTCATTTTAATTAAGCAGAGGAATAGCATTATGTGATTCTTTTTAACATAATATTATTAACATTAACCTAATGCTAAAAATGTGTTACAAATACAGAATTTGTGACTTATGTGGATTAATTGCACAACATTGCGGGTGTAGATGAGGCTGAACAGATAAGACAGGAAAAAAAAAACCGGGTGGAAAAAGTCGAGAAAGAAAGAACAATAAAGAGCTAACAAGCCGTTAACTCGAGTCAGTTGATCAGAGTTAACAAAGTGTAACATCATAGGTTCTTCTCGATATCATCTCTTAATTGTTGGTTAATTGTCTCATTTTTTAAGGTTTAACTTTTCTAATTTAGTGATTTTGATAACTAATTGTATGCATCAAGTATCATTTCCAGATTGTTAATTCTGACCTTTTTTAACACTATTATCTCAGATAAGGAGAATCCACTTTAACAACTGGTTTACAACATATCGAGGTGTGTGATTTATATTGTGAGTGGTTATGCTATATTGTATCAGAATTTAGTAGATCCGGAAGTTGATGTTCTTGATTATTTCAGGTTTTATTTGATCAAAATCTAAGGTTAGGACTTGATGTTGCACCATGCCCCATTACAAGGCAAGCCTGTGAACAATTTTATGGAATTTAATTTTAAAAAGTTTTCATTTAATCATACACGTCACAATGTAACATTTTAATTTTTAAAGCAGACTACTCTTCTTTTATAGTCCAAACTTGTCTTGATTCTGTAATTTATTTTCGTGTTTTCTGCATTCTAAAAACATTCATCAACCTAATGGTATTGCATATGCAGATAGTATGGTTTGGTCAAGTTTTATCTGTCAAGATATTGCTTGTGCAGCTTCTAAAGGTATCTAATAGGTGACAAAACTCGTCACAGTTGGATGGGCTACGAAGGTCATGTCCAACCAAAGCTTCGTATGCCAATGCAAACTTGTCTTTGGTTTTTGGACACGTAATTAAATGCATGAACCATTATTTGTTCTTTTATGATTGCGTACTTATGTTCTACCATTTGTTTCATTCATATGTTTTAGGTCTCTAGTATTGGTTGGTCAATAACAACTCTTTAGCAGTTAATGATATCATCTTCAAGAATTCGTAATGGTAATTATGTTAAACTTTTTAACTATTTTGCAATATTTAATGGATGTGCTTATGCGGTTGTAATCTTGATATGAAATTGATTAGCCAAAACTTTCCATTTTACAGGGAAAGAATGACGTTTGGACAATTAATCTTTAAATCGGACATTTTTCTTATACATGTTTCTATATTGAATCAAGAACAATGACTTTAATAAAAAAAGAGCTTTTAGACAATTTTTTAATCAATACTAATTCTTGTTTATATGTTTGATGATGACAGGGTAGATACTATGAAAAGCTTTGGAGCTAAGTTTTACGAAAGTGAAGTTCTCACCAAAAGAACATGTAGACTCATCGTGTAAACATTTGGGAAATAAAATATTATTTGTTACACAATTTGTTTTTTAACATTTGTAGTATGTTGCGGATTTAACTTATTATTGAAGTTATAATATTATGATTTATGTATTTACAATTTTATTGAACTTTTATTTCATAATTTACATTGAAAAAGTAACACTAAATGACTTTAGCGTCACCACCTCTAGTGACACTTATTTTGTGTGTCGCACATTCTTACACGGGTTTTTAGTGGCACTTTTTGGCTTTTTTGTAGCATTATTTGTGTGTCAATACATGGCATTTTTTTTGTAGTGGACCATAAAATTTTGTTTCGTAATCTTGTTTGGGATATTAGGACCCTTTTCTTGGTACTATAATGTTCCATCATCATGGTTCTATAAATTAATTTTTGAGGATGCTTGTGTGTGTTTCAAAAATTTGCAATTAGGTAAACACATGTTAAAACATAGTAAAAGTGTCCTAATATGTTTTTGTTGCGACACTTTTTGGGTTGTTAATGGATATATTATGCGATTATAAAATTGGTTTCGTAATCTTATTTGATATTAGGACACTTTTTGAGTTCCAAGACTTATTACGACCCCTTTACATGAAACGCTTTTCTCGTAGGTCCTATTAAGTGAAAGGTCCTATAAAATAGCATTTTAGGACGCTTTTGTGCGTACTAAAAAGCCCTTTTTGTTGTAGTGATTATTATTTAAATCCCTTGTAAACTTACGAATGATATAACAGAAAAAAGAAATACCAATTTTGTTATGGTATCAGAGCGTTATGCTCGATCCTAACTCAACCCTAGCAGCTGCTTAATACACACCGCCACAAACCACAATCTCCGTTCACTATGGTCGATCTATTAGGCCCAAATAAATCAGAAACCACCGTTGGAAAAGAAAGCGTGTCCCGCGTATATGAACTTAAACAAACCCTAACCGTTACCCGACAAGATGGTGCATCTGTGTGGTCTATTTTACCACGTTGCAAAGAATTTGGGACGAGATACAAGCCGTTTTACCCGCCCCTGTTGCACCTCTGATGGTTGTTCTTGCAACATTGGGAAACGGCTTACGAACCCCGAAGACAAAGAAAGATTGTATAAGTTTCTAATGGGTTTGGACACTGAATTTTCAGTCATAAGGACACATATTCTTGGAATAAGACCGACACCAACCCTCGGAACCGCGTACCACCTTGTCTCTGATGAAGAACAACAAAGAGCTTATGTACCACCCAGTCATTAAGGTACATCGAAACCAAATAAGGCAATGGAAAAAAAAGGTAAAAAGGGATATGGTGTCAAGGGTGATTCGAGCCCAATACCAAGGCTAAATGGTGAGCAGTACCAACAATTTTTGCATCATTTTGGTGGTAAAACCAACAGTTGTGAAGATAAGGCCCCACCGATTGCTAACATGGCAGGAAGAATAATTGAAAGTAATGAATGGGTTACAGACTCCGGTGCTACCAAACATATAACCCACATAAACCAATGGCTTGAAAACAAAATTAAAACCATTCATGAATTACCGGTCACCATACCAAACGGCGATTCCATACCGGTTGAAGGGAGAGGAAACCATACACTCCCAAATGGAACAAAAATAAAAGGGGTCCTATATGTTTTCCAAAATTTAATTGCAATCTTTTATCTGTTAGCCGTTTATACGAAGATCTTCAATGTGCAGTGACTTTTTCCCTTCGTTTTGTATTATGCATGGACTGAGTTCGAGGAAAGCAATGACAACTACTATAGACACGTGGCACAAATGGTTAGGTCATGCGTATGATCATGACAAACTTTTAAGTTTTGATTTTGTTAAGAATTCTTCTTTAAAGACTAAAATAGAGGCTTTCGACTATGATAAATTATTTAAATCTTTTAATTTGCCTTACTTGGATTTTGCAGGAACAGATGAAAGAATGGCCACTCAGATGCTATTCAATGAAGAAGAGACCATCATGCATCATCCAGAATGTAGAGAAAACCAAACTACCACTCCTAATGTCGTTGAGTCACCTATTGCCTCAAATGAAGATGACTTTTTCAATCCGTTTCACACTCAACACAACTCAGATGAACTCTCTTCGAATCGTGAAGAAAACTTACAAGTGGATCCCATTCAAACTACTAAGATCCACAAGAATCATCCCCTGGAGAATGTGATCGGTAACCCCTTTGATGGTGTGCAAACCAGAAGAAGTGTAGAGGAAAACACCTGTGTGTATGCAAGCATTAGAGACACTAGTATTATGAATGAATGCTTGTATGTCTGCTTCACCAGTCAGATTGAACCAAAGAACTATCAGATGACATTAAAGGATAGCTCGTGAGTAGAAGCCATGCAAGAAGAACTGGCACAGTTTGACAAAATGGAAGTATGGCGGTTGGTTGAAAAACCACGAAATGTGACTGCAATCGGTACTAAGTGGGTTTTCAAATGCAAGGGAGATGAGAAAGGGGTAATCATTCGTAACAAGGCAAGATTAGTTGTCAAAGAGTTTAACCAACAGGAAGGGATAAACTACAATGAAGTATTTGCTCATGTGGCAAGATTGGAGGCATGTCGACTGTTCCTGGCCTTTGCTGTACACAAAGAGATGAAAGTGTTTCAGTTGGATGTTAAAAGTGCGTTTCTAAATGGAAAAGTCGATGAAGTGGTATATGTCGAACAACCCCAGGTTTTCCTGACCTAGACTTCCCTGATCATGTGTACAAGCTCAGTAAAGCATTATATGGACTACATCAGGCCCCACGAGCTTGGTACGCAACTCTGTCAGATTACTTGATGGAAAATGGGTTTGAGAGAGGAAAGATCGACGACATATTTTTTGTAAAGAGAAATGGGAGTGACTTTCTTTTTGTCCAGGTCTATGTGGACGACATCATATTTGCTGCCTCAAAAATCTCTATGTGTCAGGAGTTTGAAGCAGTCATGAAGAAAAGGTTTGAGATGAGCACCATGAGAATTAACTTTCCTTTTGGGTTTATAGGTAGATCAGAAGAAGAATGGCATGTTCATTCATCAAACTAAATATGTTCACGATGTCGTCAAGCGTTTTAAGATGGACGACTCCACCCCGTTTGACATTCCAATCTGTGTCAACCACAAACTAGGTGCTGATTTAGAAAGTGATGAAGATGTGGATCCCACTCAGTATCGAGCAATTATAGGTTCTTTAATGTATTTACCTGCTTCTAGACCTGCTATTATGTTTGCAGTTTGTCTTTGTGCTCGTTTTCAGGCCAACCCCAAGGAATCACACATGAAGGGACTGAAGAGGATTTTGCGGTATATTAAAGGAAAGCCCAAGTTGGGTCCTTGGTACCCAAAAGGAGGAGATCTAGATCTGGTAGCATATACTGACTCTGACTATGGAGGATGTAATCAGAACAGGAAATCAACAACAGGTGTCTGTCAGTTTCTTGGAGGAAGATTGGTGTCATGGCAATGCAAGAAACAGACTTCAGTAACCATATCCACATGCGAAGCAGAATACATGGCAGCATCAAACTGCTGCTCCCAGGTTTTATGGATACAACAACAAATGCGCGATTATGGTCTGAATTTCGCTCAAACTCCTATTTTCATTGATAACACTTCTACAATCTCAGTAACTAACAATCCTATTAAACATAGTAAAACTAAACATATTGACATTTGTCATCATTTTATATGGGATTGTGATGAGAAGAAATTAATCGTGCTTGAAAAGGTTGATTCACTGGATAATTTTGCCGATCTTTTTACAAAAGTGTTCGACCGATCCCGTTTTCAAAACCTTGTTGAGCTTAATGGGATGATCAATCCCGAGTAACCTTGTTTTCCTTGTGTTAAAAAAAAACATCACTATCGCTGAAAATTATGTCCGTAACTTAAGTTTGAAGGACATATTCTTGAATGTGTTTGGTCCTTACATCTATTTGTAGACTATAAGGATAGCCATTAACCTAATAACTGAAAGTAATCGGGGCGGTTTTTGATGAATTTTTATTCCTTCGCTGAAAATTATGTCGATTTACTTAGTCGGAAGGACACATATTCGTATGTGGTTGGTCCTGCTGATCCACTGGATCTTTAGGATAGCCATTTACCTAAAGACTTCGAATTGATCGGGGAGTCTGAATATAAAATTTTTTTTTGGGGAAGTGATATACTTCTTCAGTCTATAACTTCGCAAGAAGTTTCAAAATTGATGTTAAATGTGAAAATTGATCCAACCTTGGAAAGTGATAGATAAACTGATTTTGAGTGCCTAACCGGTGAAGTTATTAGGCCTAAAAGACTCTAGAACAGTCATTGTATGTTATGGTAGCTTTCTATGGTGCGTAAAAGTAGAAGTGATACAAACTAAAACTACTCGATTTACTGTGGAGAGTCATTTTGAAATGTGCACGTCTCCACATATATCTCTCCGAATGATAGGCAGAAAAGTAATTACCCAGTCATACACGAGTCCGTGATTGTCTTGATCCCCGCGAAGATTGTGTTAGTTTTCTGCAGTGATCCAAATTCGGGACTTCCAGGCATTCGTTATTTAAAAAAAAATTAAAAAATGTAGATATAGTTCATCAGGTCACAAATATCAAAGAAATAGCATCGACTGAGTCTTGTGCAAGAAATTTGAAAGTTTCGAAGAGACGACTCGTGTATAATGATTGATCAGACACTACGGGTCGAAGTCAGATCGGGGTTATCTGGGGAAAGCCAAATACGCCTTGAGAATAGATAGGAGGCATCAAAATTTCTCAAGTGATGTCCATCTAAATTTTGAGCTTAATTGAACATAATCCGTATCACAGAAGCGATGAAAACCATACTAAGTTTTATACCTGCCTACAACCTGTTTCTTTATGTCGTAATAATGATGAACATGAATCCGTGTGACAGCCTCTTAATCAGTCTGATTCCTGTTCGGATCTTTTCATAAACATGCGGGGTTTCTGAAAGACTGAAATTTGATCATGCCCTTCTTTATCGTCTTATATTTTACTTTATCCTTGTTTTAACGGTTGGTAGATGGTTTATTTACTTGGTTACTCGTTTTTGATTGATTTATAAAATTAACTTCGCTGTGGCGAAGTTACCTTTCAGGCGAACTTAATTACTTAGGCGAAGTTACCATAACTTCCCCCCTGGGGTTTTCAAAAACTATATAACAGGCATCTAAGGTCAAACGTGGTCAAACCTTTTTCTTCGTAAACACTCGGTGAACTTATCTTTTGAATCAACCTTATTATAATCCGTTTCTCGTCTGCAATCAAGGTTTGTCGGCATATTGTGAGTCACAATTTATATCGTTTGACCTTTAATCTGTTCCACAATGTCTGGCTTTAATCGGTCTTATTAATAAACCCTAATGACACTATTTCTGATCGATTAAAGATTGTTTTGGGGATAAATAGCTGTTAGATACATTAATCGCACTATTCTTTACATGCGGACAATCTTTGATTGTCCATGTTTTCACCTAACAGGTTCTGGGATTAAGCGGTTTATGTAGCGAAGTTAAGTCTGGCGAAGTTAATTAACTTCGCCTACATGATAACTTCGCTGCATTTGTCACATGTCTATTATCTGTTACCTGCATATTTTACTGTGTTGCATTTTAGCGAAGTTCTTTCCCAAGCAAAGATACCAACTTCGCCAAAGTCATAACTTCGCCCTAGTCAATTCGGCGAAGTTAAAAGCTGTATGCACCAGTTATCTAACTTAGCTCCTTTTTTTGTTCAGGTATGGCTGCTGTGGCTGGTGCTGGTGGTACAGGTGGTGATGAAGGAGGAGGTGACAAGAGACAGTTCTTTCCGGGTCACAATATGTACATTAATTTGGATCCGGATAGTCGTGGAACTGAAGGATATATGGAGATCATCTCGTTTCTCATTCGTTCACGAATATTCCATGCTATCATGACTACTCTGCCGATATCTCTCCCTAACATTGAAGACTTTTGGAGGACAGTGGAATATGACTGTCGAGTTGAACCACCGGTAATGCGTGCTACTGTGAACAATCAAGTAGTACAGTTCTCGGTGAATCAGATCAGGGAAGCCTTACAGTTTGGAGTTGAAACCACTGAGGATCCTACTGAGTTTTCGGCTACTTTTAGAAACGGAGGTATTCGGGTCCGTTGGACGACTCTCAACATCGAAATGGTTTTTTGTTGGACCAGTGGCTTTTCTTAATGCACGTGTTGATAGTGTGCATGTCTGGTCACAAGGCTGGTTCTGATGGTATGGTGCAATGATGCAGTCTGCAATGACCGCGTTGACTTACAACAAGCCGTATAATTTCAGTCAGATGGTATTTTATGAGATTGATCGTCAGCGGAGAGCTGTGGCTAGGGAACGTTTCCTAATGTATCCCAGGTTCTTACAGATGATTTTTAATCATGTTGCTCCTAATTTGCCACAACGTCGCCCTATTTCCTATGTTGAAAATATAAGAAAGAGGATTTTTGCACAATGTAAGTCATCCAGTGCGCGAAGCAAGCCTGAACTTAGGCCAAGACACACAAAATTGTTTGGTTATTTAGTGAATCCTGCTTATGTTGCTCCACCCAAAGATGAATTTAATGATCCAGCCCCGCAACATGTGGATATCCCTCAACCACCTCCTGTGATTCAACCACTACCCATGGTACAACAAGCACCTCTTGTTGATCCAGTTGCAGCTCCTGTAGAACAGGTTGATCTTGAAGTTGCCTTTGGAGGGCAAGGTTTCTTAGATATGGGTACAGTAGATCCTGTTGAACTTCAGGCCTCAATGGCTGCAGTCTCTGGTGTGGATGTGGGTCCGTATGTTGCCTCTGTGGAGGATTCTGAGGAAACTTTATCTGATTCCTCCACTGATGACGCTGTTGAAGCACAGAGAGTTCTTGCCAGACAAGATAGAATTCAGGGTAAACAGAAAAAAACTCAGATGATAGTGAATCGGATTATGAGGAGGAGTTGTATCGTTTGGTACGAAGATCAAAGAAGGGCAAACTTGGTGAAAGTTCGAGTGTAGTCTATTTTTCTCCACCATCGTTATCTGGTATGTCTATGTTACCTCCTTCTTCGGCTGATCCATTGCTGGTGACCTCGAGTGTACCTTGGGTGGCCGTATCTGCACCATCTTCTATAGCTCCATCTACGGTCCAGTTGTCAGCACCAGAGATTGTTTCTTGCTACCCCCAACTATTACTCCATCAGAAGTGGTCGCTAGGTTTGTTGAGTCTACATTGGTAGCAACTCAGGATACTTCATACATAAACTTTGATTTTTGTGACATTCGTGACAAAACGAGGTATACTATATTCGCTACGTAGTGAGTAAACGATAAATCGGTTAATTCGTAGTACTTAAACGAGTAACTGACTAATAATGATTATGGCCCGTATATATCCTGAGGGGTCATATACGAGTTATATATATATATATATATATATTATAGAGGCTAAAATATTGATATTTAGGCCCAGTACGTTTAAAACCATTTAAACGAAAAAGGTTTCGTTTATCGATACGCTATAAGTTTAAACTCAATCGTTAACATCAAACGAGCATTGTAGCATCCGTTAAGCCAAAAAATATTTATAAAACATTTATATGACATGTTCTAGGAAATTCGTGAAAATATTTTGGATTTTTACAACGAGTCAGTACGTTTTTCTTATTTTATAAAAATGGGCTGAAAAACACTGTTTTTTCGCGCTGTTTTTCGCACTCGAACTAGTTTTCTTGCGTAAAACCGAACCCGAACTAAATTTTGGACTGAGACCAAACCTTGGCACGCAAAACGGGGCTATAATGGGCCAAAAGGAGGCCCAATGGGCCCTTAAAACTTGCAGCCACCAAGTTTGAAAAGTCCTCCCTTTAATATATATATATATATATATATTGTATCTTGAACCATTCTTAACCAACTCACAACATAAACCTTAAAGATTTTCTGCTCCTGTTGTTCTTCAAAGTTCTCAGCCAAACCCTTGAGGTATGATTTAAAACAAGATGGTTTAATCATGCTTTTAAACTAGTTTTGATCATAAAAATAGGTTTTGATTAGTATTAAACATGTTTAACCATCTAAAAACCGTAAAAATTAAATAAAATCATGTTTTGATGTTAAAAATGTTTAAAAAGCATAATTATATAGATTTTTGACCAAAAACATGGATTAGAACATGGATACGATGTTTTTACGGTTTGAAAGTTCGGTTTGAAACCAAAACCGAAACCCTAATTAAAACGGCTGTTATATGGATGATTTCTGCTTGGTTTGATGTTATATGATATGTAGATACACTTACTTTGCGACCTAAGACCCGGAGAGCTGTTTAAACCATCGAAAACCACCGAAAACCGACAAGGTATTACCGTATTACTCGTTTAGGGGGTGTTTGTGATTCGATTGTGACGTGCTTACTTTTACGGTATGAAACTTTACAGTGACATCAGGGATCACATAATTGAGTCTCTGTTCATATTTGGTAATTTTTCGATAAACGGAGAATATTTAGCGAATTTATTACCATTTATTTGCGTTTATTCGGGGAAAATAGGTAAACTTCATGAAAAATTATTAAATTTGGTTCGTAACCCTGAGATGTTATGCTAAGATCACTGGAAATGTTTGAGAACATTTGGAGATGTCTAAATATTTTTGTGCAATTATATTTTAATCTAGTTTTAATAGCCGAAAAATGCGCAAAAAGGCATTTTGGTCAAAAGGTTAGATTCTGGAGATTTTGAAGGAGCTATGTCTTGATATTGAGACCACTTGGAAAAATTATCAGATTTTTCGGATGTCGTTTGGTATAAACGGGCTATTTATTACTTAATTATAACACATTAAATGAATTTTTATAAATAGATAATTAATTATAAAATTTCAAAAAATATTTTTATAAAATTCTCCATATTTTAATTTATTTATACTAAAATTTCCATAATTTATATATAAGAACATAATTAGTTATGATTAATCAAAGATTTAAACTATAATTGTTTTAACGAAACCGGCAGTTTTGTGTTTAACGGACTGACTGGTATGCCAAAATGTCAAGAGTGGTCAATTATTTTATTTTTGGATGAATTTGATTAAAACGAACTTTCTACGAGAATTCCGGACAATTCGGGTGGATTGTACGCGTTTTGTATAATCAAACCCGTGTGAAAACGGAAACGAACCCTGCGATCAATCCAGATACCGAAACCTCAAGATTATTTCGTAAATCAAATCATTTTATCAATCAATATGTTACTTAAGTTTATGTGATCTTACCTATTTTCGAAATGCATAAACGATCAACTTGGCAAGGCTCGAAAAACGGTGAAACTGAGCCAAATCTAGTTTTGAACATTTCATAGGGTACAACATCACAATCTAAGACTATGGTCATGTTCTGGGCCTAACAGCTATACCCAGACTAGCTATACATCCCGATTTAGTTTAAACACTGTACTAGTATTAACAATACGATACCGGTTATAGGAGTCAAGCTAGAATCGAGGAACATTACTTACTGATACATTTTACCAGCTCAAACTATAATAAGTTGAGTTTCATGACCCCACTTTCTAAACTGTTTTACGAACTTTTGGGGTGGAAAGCATGTTTACATATACGTTTATACTTGAAAACTTGTGATGATGTGAATTATCTAAGTACTAACACTTGAAAGTCCCCAAAAACTAAAGTGATTAACTTCGTGCCAATGACGTGTGGATAGTACTATCGGGTTGACAAACCCAACTGACAGAGCCGGTGGGGTATGCCGGAACATGTTAACCCGGTTGCACATTGTCATTTATACTTATTACATTCTGCTATATGGTGTTAGACATAGTACATACTTGGGGCAAAGTGGCTGTTAAATGCCAACGGGAGTGCATGGGCAGGGGTGGCCATGTGTTTTAGCTCATTTCGGTTTCACTTGTGGCTTAGTATAATACATCATACACATACTTATATACATACGTACTATGAACTTTACGAACTCGTATACTGACGTTGTTCGTACTCGTGAAACTTGAAACTCACCAACTAGACGTAGTTGACCCGTTTTAACATGCTTTTCAGGTAAGCCGAAGTTGGAATGATTTGCTTACGTGCTTGGTGTTAGAAGGAAAGTTGAATAGCTGTGAATAGATACAAATACGTGCTAATGAATAAGGAACCGAGAACTGGTTATGTGATTTTCATCTAGTTTGTAAACTTAGTACCGAACCATGTATTATGATGTAAATTAGTTTGTTGAATTTCTTTATAAACAATGTGGTTGATACTAGTGTTATCTGTTACATTCCCGTATTACGCTTCCGCAACTACCTAGTCGGGGTGTGACAATTTTGATCCTAATTTGTCTGATTTGGTGAGGATTGCTGCTCTTGAAAGGGTGGTTGCTGCACAGTCAAGGGTGAATGTTATTCAAACTCAAGCTATTAATCGTTTGGTGGCAGAGAATCAACTTCAGACTGCACTTCTTGTTGAGCATGGTAAGTTGTTTGATAAGCTAAAACAGTTCTTAGCATCTCTGGGGGAGTCGAGTTGCAAGGGTGATGAGTTAAGAACGAAGAAAAGACAGGATAGAGATGATGATCCCAATGCATCGAAAGATGCAGGTGGTGAGTTGCCAAGAACTGAACAAACTCTTGGAGCTTCCACATCTCTGGGGGAGTCTGCTGGTCCATCGGGCAGTGCAGGTGGTGAGACAGTGGTTGTTGATGATTAGGATGAGTTAGGTGACGATGTGCTGACTATTAGTGCGATTGAGAAAATTGGTGAACAGATAGAGATTGTAGTGGGTTAGAGGAAGGTGAGATAATTGATGATGATGTTGAGCATGACATTCCAAGTGTTGATCAAGAGAATCTGGTTCAAGATGAAAATGTGTCGGGCGACTATGAGTGGGAGGAGCAGCCTAGGTGGAAAAAAGGCTGTGCTCAGTGGTTCATCAAAACTTAGAAGCATGCAGTACCCGCGATGTTCAAGAAGAGTTATAATATCAAGGGTTATATTGAATCAAAGAAAGATATTTTTTGCTGGTTGTATGATGAGCAGTTAAAGTTGGTTTTGATAAAAAGATATGACGGGATTCAATATTTTGCTAAGGCATTGAGATTTCTTAACACTTTGCCTGAGTGTGAAGTGAAATATATGGCTCGGTTGAGATTGATAAATAGAAGTGATGATGATTTTTCGAGATGGGTTGGAAAGATAGTGTGGAAGGAGAGTGTAAGGAGAAAAAGTTTGAGATTTTGAAGCCTCAAAAGGGGAAGCTGGTTGAAGACAAGGAACGAGGTATGTTGGCTAATGGCAAGCCCTGGATGGTGATGAAGTACAAGCCGATTCGTTGTTTGAAAGAGGTTCCTATGAAGCTTATGCCCCAGGATGTGTTGAAGGATCTTAAGTGGTGATATGTTGATTGCCAAACTGCTGAAGCTGTGATGGAAGATGAAGACGAACAGGAGATCTTGAGATTGTATGATCCAATGCACTTGGTTAATTTGTCTCAAGCTGATTTGCAGGTACTCAATGATAAGAAGATTTTCTATATTTCTGCGTGGAAAGACGAAGCAAAGAAGTACCAGAGGGTGGTCTCTGTCTGCATGAGACAGGGCGTTCATGCTTGAAGACGATGGGTACTTGATTTTTGGATTACAAGACACGGTAAAGATGTTAGAGATATGAAGCTACTGCCAAGGGGGAGTCTGTTGGTGCCTGATGCCAGTAGTTCATTTATCTCGTGTTTATCGTGTCTGTAATCGTTACATTGTTCTTATCTGGTTGAACTTGTTAGTTTACTTTTACTGTTTGGCGAACTTGTGGGATAGCGAAGTTAGGGACAACTTCGCCTAGCATATTAGGCGAAGTTGTCATTATATATATTCCCTACCTTCGGCTCTTTTGTGTTAACTTTTACGGCTGTGTTTTGTGACATTTGGTGTTATGTGTTTGGTGTATTTGGTTATCGATATCGCAATATAACAAGTATTCCTTTGTGTTTGTGTGTTTTGCGTGTAATTTACGTATTGCTCGTGTAAACACTCGTATCGTTTACGTAGGGGATTCCGCACCCTCTTGTTACGAGATACTCCCGTGTAGATCCGGCTGGGACCTACACCATCAATTAAATGAAAATTCGACCCGGGCTTGTAGGGCACTGAAGAAACACGAATCCACCCCTCAAGGTCTAACACGTTAGTCCGAGGGGTTAAGATAAGCATTCCCCACGATGAGTTATAAAACCTTCCTAGCGCAGATGAGTATATCCTGTAAAACAGAACACCGTGATCTCGTGAAGAGGAATGGGGGAGGGGGATTCTCTTGTAACCACCATCTGGCGTGAGAATCAGTATTTGATAGTATGGAATATATTTAGTAAATATGGGAGAGTGTATACCCTTTACCATTTGGAGATCAACTGGTATTTATAGCCGGATGAGAGAGAAAGGGTCGTCAACCACGTTGTCATGTCCTTCCACCAATAATATTCTCCATTCGTGTGATTGTGGAGGTTAGTGGAAGTTGGTGGGCATCATGGCCTTTTGACAAGGACGTTTTGTACTATTTTGTACCATCCTTCGTGTGTTGTCCGCCCCCCATTGGTTGGGTGTTTATTCCCATGTAGATTGTACCTTTTTGTCCCAGACTTCTGAGATCTTTGCGGTACCATTCCCTAGGCTTCAGGGGATGTATATTATTTTAGGGGACCACTTTAGCGCCATATGTTATCTGGCGCGTGTCGGTTACTCTCGCCGTTTATTCCGCCCAGCGCTTTGGTTGCACTTGGTTTACGTATTATACTTGTTAAATGGTGGGTTTAATACCCTACCTCTACAAGTCCCCCTAGTCCATAGTTGTCCTTTTCCAGAAAAGGGAGCTGTGGACTTATCATGGGCTTTTGTCTTCTATTGTACTTTTTTCAACCGTTTGTATTCCACTCATTTTATACCAATGTTGTCTGTTTGGGTAATTGTTTAATGAAAACCATTCTTCCCAACAAGTAGGTACTTAACAAGAATCAGTCGATATTTTGAATATCATGGTTTCGTGTTTTGGTGGGTGATTTTTGAAAATCATCCCTTGGTGTAGCCTTGTTCTGGCGGGTGATTTTTGAAAATCATCCCTGTTTTGGAGGCTGATTTTTGAAAATCATCCCTGTTTTGGCGGGTGATTTTTGAAAATGATCCCTGTTTCGGCAACTTGGTCATAAGATCGGCTTTCAGGATGCGGTGACGCATCTGCATGATAATCTCCCTCCTGAAGCCTATGTTCTTCAAGCTATTGATGTGGAAGCGGAGTATGCCGCCGCTGAGGCGGAATATGATGCTCTTACGTTTCCCATTCTTTCGGCGGTTGCTGGGTATGCTAAGGAAGAAAATGGCGTGCAGCTGTTAAGGGGGCTGCTGGAGCCTTCGTTGGCTGGTCCGTCTGCCACATCTGGTGGCGACCCTGAAGATAGCACTACTGCTGTTGAGAAGTCTGGATACAGCGTCAACGATGTTGACTAGGCTATCTTTGTATAGTTGTAACTTTCTCTTATTTTTTTTGTTCTGCGGTTGTTGGTACCCGCTTGTAACTATTTGTATATAAATGCAACGAACTTTTTGTTTTGTGAAAATGTGGAGTATCGTTTCCATTAAAACTTGTTTGACCCTTGGCCTGTGTTTACAACTTTTGGAATCGATTTACATATAACATTTTCGCAGTTGTGCTGCATTCCATGTTCTAGGAATTGGGGAGCCATCGAGTTGCATCAGGCTATAGGCACCTTTTCCTAATACTTCCTTAACTTGATAAGGGCCTTCCCAGGAAGGCGCTAATTTGCCTTCCGCATGTGCTCTTGATGCCTCGTTGCTGCGAAGGACGTAATCTCCATCATTGAACTCACAAACTTTGACTTTTGCATCGTAGTATTTCTGCAATTGGCGTTTGTAATTTGGCTCTCTTATTGCGGCCAACTCTCGACGTTCCTCCAGGAGCATTAGGTCTAGGCGTCTTTCCGCCTCATTGTATTTTTCCACCATTAATCTTGGTGATGGGACGCCGATTTCAGCGGAAATCATTGCCTCAGTACCATACGTTAGGCTGAACGGCATTTCTGCGTTGCTTGTATTTCTTTGGGTTCGTATGGCCCATAGGACGTGGGGTAATTGATCGACACATCCTGACTTGTGATTTGCCAACCTTTTCTTGATTCCGCCTACAATAGTTCTGTTGGCGTGTTCTACTTCACCATTTCCTTGTGGGTGATCGACGGAAGTAAACGTTTGTGTAATATTAAGCTCTTTTAGCCATCGTTGGATTTGTTGATCCGAAAACTGTGTTCCGTTATCGCTTACCAGATTCATGGGTAGTTCGAAACGACAGATGATGAACTCCCATATGAACTTTTTAACGCTGGCTGCATTGATTGTTGCTACCGGCATTGCTTCGACCCATTTTGTGAAGTAATCGATTGCCACAATGAGAAATTTCACCCGCCCTGGTGCCTATGGAAATGGTCCCGTTATGTCAATTGCCCATTTCTGGAATGGACACGAAGCTGTTACGGGGATCATGCGTTTTTCGGGCACAGGGTGTTTGGTGCATGACGTTGACACACGCTGCATTTCCTTAGTTCGTTTTTGGCATCTACATGCATACCAAGCCAATAGTATCCCGTATTCATTATTTTGGCGACCACCATTCTTGGACCCGCATGTACACCACATATTCCTTCGTGAATTTCCCTCAACACATAGTTTGCGTCCTGCAGATCTACGCATCTGAGAAGTGGTCCTAAGTACGATCGCTTGTACAGGATGCCAACTTGGATTGTGTAGTTCAGGGCTTTGTGGCTGATCTTTCGAGCTTCTGCTTTCTTTCCGGCAAAATACCCCTCTCGAGGTAGTGGATGATTGGTTTCATCCAACTTGTTTCAGCCGCTGAACACACAAAAACTTCTCTTTTCATTGTTGAAGGTGTTTTCTGAATTTCTATGCGAACGTCTTTTGCAAGGTGTTCGAACCCAACCGACGCCAATTTGCTTAAGGCATCCGCCTGCTTGTTCTCGCTGCGCTTGATGTGCTTTACCTTATATGTAATGAAGGTCGTCATTAGCATTTTAGCTTGTGCTAAGTACGACGCCATCTTGTCGTCTTTTGCATCGTAGGATCCTTCAATCTGGTTTGCCACCAACATTGAATCTACGTGCGCTTCTAGGTGTTGGGCTCCTAATTTTTTCGCGATTCTTAACCAAACTAAAAAAATTATTTTCAGAAATGACTTAACACTTTGTTATTAAAACCTAGCCAATTAATGGTAGAATAAGATAAAATTGAAGAAATCTACCTCAAAGAAGATGAAATCCTCTAATAACTCCTAAAATAAACATAAACCTGTGCTTCAATTCTTCAAAAATCAGATCGTGGTGTTCGTGACCGGTGGCAGAAGGTCGGTGTTCGGTGTTCGTTCGGTGACCGGTGTTAGTAGCAGTGGTCGTGTTCGTTCGGTGGTGGCCGACGTTCGTGGTGGTGGCCGACATTCGGGTTGGGAATGGCGGTGGTTGTGCGTTGTGATATGTAGATAGATGGGTATGGAGGTCGTGCGTCTGGTGATATGAAGGGTTTATTGATAGAGGGGTGGGAACGGTTATTGTATAATAATTTAATAATATATTATAATTATAATATAGGGTCAAACTTAGTCAAGGTTTATTGACACACATATTTGGCGGGAGGGTTAAGTTTACAATTTTGAGTGAAAGTTATGACACGCAAACTCTTTTTGAAAATTTATGATAGTTGTTTAACGACATACAAAAACAAGTGTCATAGATTTTCGATTTTACAAAATTTATGACAATTTTTTAATGACACGCATAATTGCGCGTCATAAATCGATGCGTGTCATTGTGCAACTATCATGGACGCCCTTTTTTCTAGTAGTGAAAGGTTAAACAATGCAATGTGTGTGAAGGATGTGCTTAAGGAAAACAAGCAAGAGAATCGTTTCCCAAACATGGTTCTAGAACTAGAGAAGTTTTGGATCTGATCCATGCCGATATATGTGGGTATATGCCTATTGAGTCTGTAAAAGGTAATAGTTACTTCTTAATGTTCACTATTACCTGAGTCGAATGAAAGAATTCGACTTGACGACACCCTATACCCACAACAAAATCGGGTCTCTAAAAGAAAGAATTGGACTATTATGGAAATGGCAACTAGCACGCCAAAAAAAACAATTTATGTAAGATATTTTGGGCGGGAAGCGTTGGCTACGGCTGTGTACATCAGAGACTTATTTCCAACAAAGGCCATTGATAAACGAACTCCTTAAAAGGTATGGTAAAAACATAAGCCTTCCGTTTATCATCTTAATTTTTTTGTTTTTGTGGCTTATGGGTTAAAACCAAAACAACAATGCAAGAAATTTGATCTAAGGCTAGGAAGTGTGTGTTTATTGGGTATCACCAAGTTCCAAAGCCTATAGGTTGTATGACCTAGCAACGCCGAATGTTATGATCAGCAGTGATGTAAAGTTTGATCATGCCAAATGGAACTCGATTGGTGAAAGAAAGCATTGTAGGTTCTATGGACGGATCAAACAACAAACACTAGTTTACTTGGATCAATCTTAACACTAGCTAGCGGAAAGCACTAGTGAGGAACCGAGATCTCGGATCTTGTTTGGTATATTATTACCCGAAATGAATAAGGAAAAGAGTAGGAGAGGTAGGGAGTTGGTGAGAAAGGATAAGATATGTTCAAAAGGTTGTGTTTGCATGAGAATCATACACTATTTATAGTGTATGTTTCATGGACCATTCTAACAATATTATGGCCCAATGGGGTTTGTTTTCATGGCCTTGGCCCAGACATATAAGGAAACAAACCGGCAAGCTAACTAAGATACCATGTTTATAGCATAAGTAAAAACAAAATAATAATAAATAAAACGGGGTATTACAATCTCCCTCTAGTCTTTAGTATTTACACTACTAGAAAAAAGGCCTTCCTTGACACGCGCACAATGACGTGCATCGATTTATGATGCGCAATTGTGCAAGTCATTAATGAAGTCATAATTTTTTATAAATTAGAGGATTTATGACACTCATTTTTGTGTGTCATTGATCAGGTGTCACAAATAAATATAGTATGTGTGTCACATATGCGAGTCATCTATCACAAAAAAAAAAGAAAAATACAATCCCTCCAAATATGATGGTCATATATTTGACCTAATTATTAACCCAAGCTTTTTATATCTCTTAAAACATATCAAACTGCTTCTCTCAAAACCTAAAACCACCACCATCCAACACCAACACCAACACGAACATCAACACTACCACAAACTTCATTACTACCACGGACGCCATCACCACCATGACATTCTGACACCACCACACGCCATAAATGCCATCACCACCCGAACATTCCAACACCATCACCGGATTTTTGAAGGGTTGAAGCAAGAATTTTGAGTCTATTGAAGTTTTTTTAAGGATTACAACTTCTTTGAGGTATATGCCTTCAATTTTACCTTACTCTACTTTTAACTAGCTACGGTTTAATGGATTCTTATAGAATTCGAACATAATTGAACTGCTATTTCTTTCAAAAATATGAAACATAATTGAAGTGTTATATAATAATAATGTGAAGCATAATCTGAACTGCTTTAAGTTTTTTATCGAATCGATATAAAAAATTAAGACGAGGAACACTGAACTTCAAATAGAGCTTATTTACTTATCGAGCCCGAGCTAAATTGGAATGTCAACGTGGCTTTACGAGAAATGTGTATTAATTACTGAGCTTGAGAAGAGATTTGGCTCGTTTATTGTACTATGAAAGCTCGAGCCGAGCTTAGGCACGTTTATATTTTTCTCAAAATATATAAAACTAATTAAAAATTTTTATAAATTAATTACTAAATAATAAACGACTCAAGCCCGAGGTTGAAAAAAATACTCACGAGACAAGCTTTAGAGAAATAGCTTGAGCATAGTCAAGCTCGAGCTCTGGTAAGTCAAAACGAGTCGCGCTCTAGCTCGGCTAGACTTTTACAAGCAATTCTAGTTATATTGATCTCTTACATTGTTATTCAAATTATTTCATTGTGGAATGAAATTATGAATCATTTCATAATTTAATATGTTGCATGTTATCATATTACAGGAACTAGGGCTCGAGACTGATGCTAATAAATAGCACTCAATGGTAGTTTCACTCTATTTCAGATCTTTATAACTTGATAAACTTCTGTTAGTTAGTGATGCGTTTGTTTATTTGATTTGATAATGGTTTTTTTTGTTTTTGGGTGCAAATAAATATAGGGCATGTAGAATGGGTCAGGAAAAATGGATACATATGGAGATCTAGAGGTAGCGAGTGATGGGGACGGTGGGGAAACCTGAAAAGGGAAGTGTTTCATTAAAACACATATGTATATTTTTTCTGTTGCAGATAAAACAACGATAACCATGTTGTAACCGAGGAAAACACAAGGTGTGGATCTAAAAATCCATTTTGTGGGCGTAAATAAAGAAAGCATTGACACCAAAAAACACGAAGGAAGGAATAATCTAGTTTGCCATTAAAATTGGGGAAATGGAGATTTATCGGATGAAGTTCTAGATGGAAGACGATTAATAAGATAGACAACGGTTTCAAAGACAAAGTGCCATAATCGAGGTGGAAGAAAAGAATGGGCAAAGGAGAGCAAGTCCTGTTTCCAAAACATGACGATTCCGGAGTTCAACAATTCCATTATGTTCACTAGTGTATGGACATGAACGACGATGAATTATACCAAGCTTGTTGAAGAAGGGATATTGGTTGCGAAACTCTCCCCCAATCATATTGCACACTTTTTAATTTAGTATTAAACTGTCGTTTACCATGGTGACAAAGTTGGTAAACGTGGCAAAAGCATATGATTATTTAACAAGCGGATAATACCACATGAAACATGAATGATGGTCAACACATAATAAAAAAGCCCATGTCCATCACAAGAAATAGTAGGGGAAGGTCCCAAACATCACAGTATATTAAGTCCAAAACATTACGGCTTTGAAATTTAGAACAATAAAAATTAAGTCCAAAACCCCATTTGACAAGCAGTGTATAAAGAAGAACAAAATTTATTAGAAACAGGTAACAAATTATTTGAAACATGCATATGAAAAACACGTTCATGAGGGTGTCCGAGACGTTGATGCGAAACGTCAGATGTGCTTTAGTTGCTGTGTAGACTTGCTTAACAACATGCTTAAGTTTAGGAAGGTGAAGCGAATAGATACCGTTATCACTTGGACCCATGAGAAGGGTAATGTCTGAAGACTCATCCTTCACAACAAAAAAGGAAGAGTGAAATTCAAAATAAACATCACTGTCTAGGCAGAATTGTTGAACATATAATAAGTTCTTTTTAATCGCAGGTATGTGAAGAATATCAGACATTATAAATGTTATATTAGCAGAGAAAATTTTGGAAGAACAAATGTGCAAAATGGGTAAGGTCTTACCGTCGCCAACATGGAGTGAGTCAATACTTGAATAACCTTCGAATTTGTCATGGTTTGAAAGTTCTGGGGTGACATGGACATTAGCACATGTGTCCAGGAGCCAAGCTGTCCCATAAGTGGATCCAGTTTCTAAGAAGGAGGCAAAATTGGCCAAAGAAGCAGCAGACCTAGTATTAACCGGAGAACGGTTTGGGCATTGGGATGGTAGGTGACTAATACCACAACGGTTACCATGACCGTACACCATTTTTTGGGTTGAGGCCATGCAAATTGTCGTGAGGGGGAATATCTGATGTTATCACGTCCCCTATGAGGCCATACTTAATGTGTTGTATTTTTGACAGCATGTTATAAGCTTAAAATCTGGACATTTTAATTAAATTTTATTTTCTTGTTTAAGGCTATTATATTCTTGTTTATGAATCGCTATGTACTAGGGGTGTTCAAAACTATCCGAATCCAAATCCATATCCGAATTATCCAATAATACGTATCCGAACTATCCGAATCCGGATATCTAAAAATTCGGATTCGGATATCATATTTAGGTTTTTTTGGATAGTTCGGATATCCGAAATATTAAATTTAATATATATTTTTAATAATTTTAATATATACACCATAGAACATATGTCCACCAGCCCTAATTTAAACCTCCCAGCCGTCACTTCCCTCACCCTCCGTACAACAATCTGGTGTTTACTCTCTAATCACTACCACCATGGCACCACCTCTGTCCACCGCAACACTATCCATCATAGTCACCACCTCTGGCGCACTATCCGTCACTGTCACCACCTCCGGTACTATCCTCCGGCGCCACTGTCACTTTCCGTCTTCACGAATCCACCACGGCTCCACCCCTTGAACAATGGATTGTGTGCTATTTTCTTTTTTGTTTGTATCTTAACAATCTGTGTTTAGATTGTAAGATTGGAAACCTATTGTGTTTAGGGATGTGTGGTGACTTAGAAGTTTAATTTTAAAATAGGTTTTTTTCCGATATCCGAATCACTATCCGACCAGATATCCGAAATTTCAGATACCCGAAGTTCGGATATCCAAAATTTCGAATTCGGATAGTGAAATCTACAATCCGAAAGGACCAGATATCCGAAGTTCGGATATCTGGTTTTAAACACCCCTACTATGTACCTTATTTATGTCTTATAGTTATGTTGTTTTTTTGTATTTTCTGACTCAGCCGGGAAGTACCGAGTGTGATTATTTTGTATTAAATTTCATGAAGGGGATCGTTCATGTAGGACATCAAATACTCGTTGATAACAATGTAAGTGTAGTTTTATATTTAACTTTCATATAAGCACAATAAGCTCAAACCGTGAATCCAAACAGGTACCAAACCTTTAGGAACGGTTTAGTTTGGTTCGATTTTATTAAGTCAAACCACTGGACAAACCGTTATTGAATGGCACTTCGTCATACGTATTAGGGGTAGTAAACCGTAGTTAGGCGGTATTTGCTACTTCCATCAATCTTCTATGTATCTTGTGCAAGTGGGAGATTGTTGGACTCGGTCTGCCCAAGAGACATATTAAATTGATGTGGCTAGTACGTTATGATCCAAGTCGGGTCATACCCAATAACAAGCTAGACAAACACCGATAATATTCCTTCATATATGATGTGATCATAACAAATGAATATTAACACTTGAGTTATTTGGAAAGGGGTTTCTAAATAAATGTATTTGTGTAATAAACAAATCATATGGATGATTTATGTTTTATGAAAGAACATTACATAGTGTTATTTAAGTTGGTTAAATAACAATATGTGAATAATAATAAACAAGCATGTCTCTTAACATATAATAGGTTTTATAAGTTATAAGTTATAAACTTATAAAAGTATATATGTATGGATATATATATATATGTTTAAAGTTTTATAAAAGAAAAAAGATAATAACTCTTTCAAATGTAATATTATTATGTGTTTGAGTGGAGACATGCAAGGTGAGTGGAGACATGCAATGGTTATTATTGGTGGAGAGAAAGATGCCTTTAAATAAAACCAAGTCTTTCTCTTTCATTCTTTCATAACACACATAATTTCCAAGTAAACTTTTCTCTCTTCCTCTCTTGGGTATTTTCATCCAACATAAGAAAAGAAGAAGAAAATTTCAAGTGCAAATCCTAGCTAGAAGTGGTGTGTTGTTGAAGCTTGGGGTATGCTAGCTTGAGGAGCTTCCATATTCAAGTTCTTACCTTTCAATCATCATCTCTTTCACCCGGTTTTGTCACATTAAAAGGTAGTAGTAACATGCATGGACTTATAGTGACATGCATGTATTTGATAGTTTTTAATTCGTATTTGGATCCGGGTATGGGTTTTGCATGTTTAAAATTGGTTTTATACATATCATATTAACAAGATTTAAAACTTTTATATCCGCTGCGTTTTTGGTAAAATAGGGATTTTATCACTTTGATAATCTTGTTAAAACCCAACAATGGCATCAAGAGCCGCTTATACGAACGCATGCTTCATTAGACCCAAAATTTTTCGGGTTTATGGTGGGTTTCACCATTTGGCCGAAACTTTTTGGGGTTTTGGTTACCCCATGGTTTTTCAAGGTTATACTTTACATGAATGTGGTAATCTTGAAAAACCAAGTCATTTGGATGATTGTTTAGTTTGTTTGGACAAAACCCGAAACTTTCGGTTTGCTTAAGCTTTGGCCGAAAGTTTTGAGGCAAAAAGGGGAACCATTTTGGTATTGTATTATTGCATATTTGGATGTGTAATAGATGTTCACAACCTAGCCATCGCCTTGTGTTTGGTTGAATGATTGTGTTGGTTGTTTGTTCATTCGATTTGGTTGTAATATTTATTTGGGTTTGTAATCTATTTATTCATTCATATGGCTTGTAATAATAGATAGATTAGATGTATTTCTTTTACTAGAAAAATGTATTAGGATATATTTTGTAAAAGAAGATGCATGGATGGAAGCCCAAATAAAATGATGAAGACCACAACACCGGGAGTACACACTTGGAGCATATGGATGCGGAATCAAGTGGGAGTTCAACGACACAAGTGCATGTTCTTTTGGGTCCCTTAGGAGAGACTTTTTGAGACACTTGTCTTCGGTCAACAAGTGTGGTCAATATTAGGAGGCTATGGTTATTAACTTGTGGTTGTGTATATTTTGTGCTTGCATGGTTGATTTACTTATTATTCGCAATATGGTTTGCTTACCAACTTAAAATCAACTAGCATAAAATTGGTTCCTTAGAAATCGTTAGGTAATAAAAATTGGTTTTATTAATAACTAATGATTTCATTAAAAAAATGGGTTTTATTAATTGGAACTTTGAAAATGGGTTTTTCAACTAAGTACCATATATTTGAATGCATGCAAATGAAAGGTACAATAAATAGTTTTCCAATCTAGAATTTAGAAAACTAAAATCCCTTTTAAAAACAAGTTAAACACCATCCTTTTATACGACCCTTAAGTCACTTGTAGACTTGAAAGTGAGTTAGGATCACCTAAGCACTTTTAAGAAAACTTATGATCTTAAGGTGATTTTACAAGTACTTTTGGCCTTAGGATCACCTAACCACTTGTATGAGTAAACTCACACGTGTGTATAAGTAGGACGACTTGATTTAAAACCATGACTATAGGATCACCTTAACATGGCGTTCAAAGGTGTTGATGGGATGTAACATACCAACTAAACATATGATGTTTAACCGATCCCATAAAACTAGAAGTTGCAAAGGGTTGCAATTGTCAAACGTTGACTACCTTGTTAATTCGAATAGTAGGATAAAGGTCACCTAACTACTATTTGAATGAAATGTTGGGTTCTAGATTTTAATCAATAATTGTCTTGGAGACATTTAAAGGGTATTAAAGATTAAAATTTTATTAATATCGAAAATACTAATTTGAACTTTGTTAAAATTCTTTTAGATGGCCGCAAACAACGCACCCAACGCAATTATCCCACACGTGCATAATCTATCACTAAGATCCATTCTGGATAAGGATCGTGTAAACTTTAACAACTTCATGGATTGGTATCGAAACTTGATAATTGTTCTCAAGCAAGAAAAGAAATCTTATATTTTAGACGATCCTATTCCCGATGAACCCGATGTCAATAACTTGGATGCCTATGCGGATTGGTTAAAATACACCAAGGATTCGGTGCAAGTTTCTTGCCTCATGTTGGGAACAATGATTCCCGAGATCCAAAAGGATTTCGAGAATCATGGGGCGTATGACATGATAACCCAACTTAAGGAAATGTTCCTTACTCAAGCTCGGGTTGAGCGATTCGAAACGGTTCGAGCGCTTCATGCATGTCATATGGAAGAAACCCAATCTGTTTCATCTTATGTACTTAAGATGAAGAGCCACATTGATCGGCTTGAACGGCTTAACTGTCCCGTCTCAAAAGAGTTAGCCACGGATTTAATCCTAAATGGCTTAACTAAAAGGTTTGAGACATTCGTCATGAACTACAACATGAATGGATGGGACAAAAGCATTGGTGAGCTTCACGCAATGCTTAAGACAGCCGAGGCCGGCATGGGTAAAAAAGTTTTACTCGTTCTTGCGATCAAAGGAAAGGCAAAGGCGGAGTCAAAGCCAAAGAAGCTAAAGGTTAGCGCTGAGGATCCGTGCTTTGGTTGTGGTGAGATAGGTCATTGGATGAGAAACTGTCCGACCTATCTCAAGGAGTTGAAAGCTAAGAGGGATGCGGGGCAAACCTCAGGTACAACTTTCATGATTCACATTGATCTTAATATTATTTCTTCTAACACATGGGTATTGGATACCGGATGTGGAACTCACATATGCAATTCATTGCAGGGGTTCAAAAGAAGAAATGAGGTGAAGAAAGGAGATATAAGTCTCTTCATGGGCAATGGAGCAAAGGTTGACGTCCAAGCCCGAGGAGATTATGTTTTAAAGCTTCCAAATGGTTTGGAAATTGTTATGAAAAACATTTTATATTCCCCTAGTTTGACTAGGAAAATTATCTCTGTTTCTGTATTAAGACAATCTGGTTATGACTTTAAGTTTGTTGATAATGGTATTTATGTTTTCATGGATAATGTCTTTTATTTTAAAGCGGTGCCGTTTTATGGCATTTATGAATTAATTCATGATGACTCATACATTGATAACTCGTTGTACCAAGCTAACACTAAAAGACTCAAAATGGATTTGAGTAATACTTTTCTTTGGCATTGTCGTCTTGGTCACATAAACAAGAATCGTATTCATACACTTCGAAAGAATGGTCTTTTGAAATCAAATGTTGATTCATTTGATGAATGTGAATCTTGTTTATTGGGAAAGATGACCAAAGAACCCTTTAATGGAACAAATGAAAGGGCGAAAGACTTATTAGGTATCATACATTCGGATGTATGTGGACCTTTTAGGACAATGAAAAGAAATGGTGAAAGATACTTCATTACCTTTACCGACGATTATAGTCGCTATGGGTATGTGTTCTTGTTAAGACACAAAAATGAGGCCTTTGAAATGTTCAAAGTCTTCCTAAATGAAGTACAAAATCAACTCAACAAAACAATCAAAGTACTACGTTCCGATAGAGGAGGTGAATACCTCAATGATGCGTTTCTAGAACATCTTAGGAGTTGTGGGATTTTCTCACAACTTACTCCACCTGGAACACCACAACATAATGGTGTGTCCGAAAGGAGGAATCGAACTTTATTGGACATGGTTCGATCCATGATGGCTAGATGCTCATTACCTCTATCATTTTGGGGTTTCGCTGTGATCTCTGCTGCCCGTATTTTAAATATGGCACCAACCAAGAAAGTGGATAGGAAACCTTTTGAAATATGGCATGGAGAGGCTCCAAAATTTTCATATTTAAAGGTATGGGGTTGTGAGGCTTATGTTAAGATCTACACCCCTGACAAACTTGAATGTCGATCCACTAAGTGTATATTTGTAGGATATCCGACGGATTCGATGGGATATTATTTCTACAATCCCAGCGATCATAAAGTGTTTATAGCTCGAAAGGCTAAGTTCTTGGAAAGAAGGTTCCTTATGGAAGGAACTGATAGAACTGTAGATCTCGAAGAGGATCGATAACTACAAGCCGATACACGTTTGGTTGACGCTAGCAATCAACAAGAGGTTGTTGAGGATGATCAAATGGTTGATCAAAACACACAAAACATTCGCAAATCTGGTAGAGTTAGCACCCCACCTGAGAGATATGGATTTTTCATGGATGGATGCTACGTGGTTGATTCGGATGAACCCACCACATACCGAGATGCAATGTCGCAATCTGATTGTGACAGATGGCTAGAAGCCATGAATGTTGAGATGCAATCCATGCATGACAATCAAGTATGGGACTTGGTTGCTCCACTTCTAAATTCCAAGCTGGTTGGAAGTAAGTGGGTTTTCAAGAAGAAAACTGATATGCATGGAAACTTGGATACTTATAAAGCTAGACTTGTAGCAAAGGGTTTCACTCAAACTCAAGGGGTTGATTATGATGAAACTTTCTCTCCCGTGGCGATGCTAAAGTCTATAAGGATATTGTTTGCCATAGCCGCATATTATGACTATGAGATATGGCAAATGGATGTCAAAACTGCTTTTCTAAATGGGCATTTTAATGAAGATGTTTATATGGTTCAGCCTGAAGGTTTTGTCGATGCACAACATCCTAACAAAGTATGCAAGTTGAAGAAATCAATCTATGGATTGAAACAAGCATCTAGAAGTTGGAATCACCGTTTTGATGATGAAGTTAAGAAATTTGGATTCATCAAAAACGCTGATGAAGCTTGTGTGTATAAGAATGCTAGTGGGAGCATCATAACCTTTCTAGTATTATATGTCGATGGCATATTATTGTTTGGAAATGACATTCCAACCTTGGAAGGTGTGAAAGCCTGGCTTGGAAGCTATTTTTCCATAAAGGATCTTTGTGAAGCTGCCTATATTCTGGGAATAGGAATCTATAGGGATAGATCAAGGCGGTTGATAGGTTTGAATCAAAGTGCATACATTGACAAGATCTTGAAAAGGTTCAAGATGGAAAACTCTAAGAAAGGTTTGGTACCTATTCAAAGAGGAACGATGTTGAGTGCTTCTCAATGTCCAAGCTCAAAGGATGAGCAAGACAAAATGAGTGGTATCCCATATGCATCTGCTATAGGATCCATCATGTATGCCATGATTTGCACTAGACCGGATGTGTCATGCGCCATGAGCATGACAAGTCGATACCAACAAAATCTGGGAACTAGCCATTGGATTGCTGTTAAGAGCATATTGAAATACCTTAGAAGGACTAAGGATATGTTTCTAATATATGGCTCTGGTGAGGAGGAACTCGTTGTAAAGGGTTACACTGATGCGAGTTTCCAAACTGATCGAGATGATTCTCGATCACAATCGGGATACGTTTTCGTTCTCAATGGTGGTGCTGTCTCATGGAATAGTGCAAAACAAGACGTGGTAGCTTTATCCACCACTGAATCTGAATACATCGCCGCCTCCCTGGCAGCTCAAGAAGCTGCATAGATTAGAAAGTTCATTGCCGATCTAGGAGTGGTTCGTACCATTCAGGACCCTCTAGAGATCTTTTGTGACAACGAGGGTGCGATTGCTCAAATCAAGGAACCCCGCGCACATCAAAAGACTAGGCACATTGAGTGGATATTCAACTACATAAGGGATGAAGTTGAAAAGGGAAAGATATGTATTCGTAAAGTTCACACTGATCAAAACATTGCGGACCCACTCACGAAACTCCTTGAAAGGCCGAAGCATGAGAGTCATACTTGCGCCTTAGGACTTCGATATTCTAGCGATTGGATTTGATCAAAATTTGTATTTGGATATTGGAACAATTTTATTTTAACTCAATCATATGGTTTTGGTTATGGTCATGTTCTTGAGTTATGTTCCATTTTAGTATGTTTAAATCCGTGAATAATTGTTGGAATATCGTATGCCCGAGACACATAATTAAGTTAATGTGGCTAGTTATGTTTGATCCAAGTCGGGTCATACCCAATAACGAGTTAGACACACACCAATTATGTATTTGTTAAGATAAGATCTTTAAGACAAATACAGAACACGACACTTTCAGAAAATCGGGTTTCTGAATGATTACTTGAAAGTATTAATAATTAATTGGTTAATTTATTTATTCAAATAATTATTATTGGAATGATTATTTAACTATGTATTCTTTTATAAAATGGTTTATAAAAGATGGGGTGTTTATATATTTTATAAAGTATAAAATATATATATAACATAAACAAAAAAAAAAAAAAAAAAAAAAAAAAAATAATAAAATATGTTGGGGCCGGTTTTGGGTGGGCCCCACACCCCACCAACTTGGTCAAATTGTCAACATGCAAAAGGAGATGGAGTGTGGACTTGGATATAACTCTACCCTATGTATGCATGTGATGGATGATAATTTGGATAACACTTTCAAGTAATCAAAAACACAAAAAAACTTCTTTTTTTTTTTCCTCTCTACCTCACGGCCAAGAAGGGAAGAAAAAAAGGGCTCGGGTTTTTCGTGTTCAAGCTCCCTAGCATAGCTCGGTGCGTGTTGGAGGCTCGGGGTATATTCGGTTTGAGAGTTTTCCTTTGAAAGTCTTGCATTCATCATCATCTTCTTCAACCACCTACTAAACTCTTAAAGGGTTAAGATTGTAAGTGTTTATATGCTTTGATAGTTTAGTTGTTCCCGTATCATGTGATCCTTGCTTCGGGTTTCTAGTAAATAGATTATTGGTAATCTTGAAATGAATAAACTAGGTTGTTCATATGTTTAGTTTGTCTATCACGTTTCCGCATATATTATAACTAGTTAATCGGTTAACTAAGTTTGTAAATTCCATAGAAATTCAACAAATGGCATCAAGAGCCGGATACGGGATACTAAGCTTCGGGTTCTCGGTTTTTATTTTCCCCTTGAAAGATTTTATACAAAAATTAACATGCATGATATTTTTGTATTTAATCTTGCTATTGTTTTTTGGCTTAGTTCAAAAAAAAAAAAAAAAAAAAAAAAAACCGAGCAAATGGGCCGAAGCCCAATTCGGGTGAATTTGGGCCGAAGCCCACTTGAAAAAGGGTTATTGGGCTAACCGGTTTTATAAAAATTTTTGGGCCGAGCCCATGGGTTTTTATATTGGGCCGGGCCCATAAGTTTCATTTGGGCCGAGCCCATGTAATTTTGTTTGGGCCGAGCCCAAGCAGTTTTTTAATTGGGCCGAGGCCCATAATCTTGTTATTGGGTCGAGCCCAAATGGGTTGGGCTAGGCCCGATAAAGGCAAGGGGTTTTGGAACGGGTTCCTATGACATAACGGGTTATGTTTGCTAATACTAGACCGAGCCGTAGACCAATGTGGATGTTTGTTTGTGGTTGATGTTGTGATTGTTTATA
>NW_027502473.1:0-39219 GCF_021521415.1 Bidens hawaiensis | reverse complement strand
ACTTTAGTTTTAATATAAATTGTTGGTGGTCGAATTATTTCATCTCAATAAGCGGAGGCTATCGCAACTGGCCATAGTAGTTTGTATGGTGCGTATAAGTGTATGTCTAGTATGTTATATTTAACCATTATTTGGCCCGTATGTACACGAATTGTGTATGTGAAAAAAAATTACAAAATCTATGAGTGACAAAAAAATGTAATTTTAATAAGACGTTAATCATGCACAATTGAAAAAAAAACATGTATAATATGACTAATAATATCTTGTCATAACGGCATGTTTTGCATTGCATTATATATATATATATATATATATATATATATATATAGAGAGAGAGAGAGAGAGAGAGAGAGCAAGGTTAAAATAAGAAGTAGATATTTTCTAAAAAGTGTAAAAAGTTTGGGTTCGTAACAATGATAGAAAAGAGATAAAAGAGATTAGTATGAATAATTTGTTATTTTTTTTATGTCTAATGTGTTATTTCGAAAAGCAATTTTATGAATAATGTGTTATTTTGCGTGTCATTCTTACGGTGTAAGCAGTTAATACATTTGTCCTCACAATTTCAATTTCAATTTGTCCTTCAACCTTTTTTACATAACAAAAATTACTTGCCATTCCAAAAACATTAGAAAGATTCTATTAAGTTAAGCCAAAGAATGAAAACTTCTTCTGGTATGACGCTAAATAATACAATTTTTGTTTATCAAAAGCGACGAGGCACATTGAAGATTTGGTCAATAACGGGTTGGTTCGTTATGGTACCGGCAATTAGCAGGGACGCAATGCGATTTCAACTACTTGAGTTCATAAAAATGATAGAAAAGAGAAAAAAGATATTAGTATGAATAATGTGTTATATATGATTCCAAAAACGTAATTAACTAAATATTAACTAATATCTCCTCCATATCTGTCGGTGTGTCTGATCTTTTAAACTACATTATTCATTAAAGATGACCCGATCCACTTTGCTTAAATCCAGTTCTCATCCAAACATGGTTTGACCGGTCAAAGTCCTTGAAGTCTTACCCGAACCAAAATCGGTACTCCTTTAAATAAACGAAACTCAGTTTGCTTATAACTCGTTTTGAATCGTACCAAGATTAATGTTTTTTTATAAATAACCTGAACTCATTCTCTGCTTATAACCTATTTAACCCGACACAAATCTGATTTTTTTTCTTAAATGACACTCACACTAACTGATTACTTATTTAAAATAAACTAAAAACCCATTGTATTTGTAAGAGTATTCTCAATGGGATCTTAAAATTTAACTAAAAACACAAATTGCTCTAATCTATACATCATTTTCTAAAAACCTCATCCAATCCCATTCTTCATTCCCATCTTTATATTATTTTTTATTATTTTTTCTCTTTCTTTCATTTATAATTTAAACTACTAACTATTTTGTCTTATTATCATTTTCAATATAAATTGATATTTAATATATTTGTATAAAATGGTAGTTGGAAATGGAGTGTTGTGGCTAGGGCTGTGCATGGTTCGGTTCGGGTTTTAGGCAAAACCGAAACCGAAGTCATCGGTTTTCGATTATACAAACCGTTCGGTTTCGGTTTTTTGGTTTTTCAGTTTTCGATTTTTCGGTTTTGGTTCGGTTATAGTCGGTTTATTTCAATTATGTGTAGACATTGCAAAAAATATTAAAAAATGAATATGATAATTTTAAGCTTGTAAGAGTATATTAGAGTACCACAAATATATTAAACACAAAAAACAAAATTAGACGCATGTTTCGTGAATTCGTGGAACCATACGTACAAATTTGCTAGAGTAATAGAGTTTAAAATTAACAAAATTCTTAACCAAAAAAACACTAAAAAGTTTAGTTTTAATCTTAATTCATCATCTTGTTTATCTTCAAAGTTTAATACCAGTCTTCATAATCTTCATCACCATTAATCGGTTTGGTTCGGTTTTTTTCGATTGTTTGGAAATGGAAAACCGAACCGAAACCGAAAATTCGGTTTTTCAAAAAACAAAAATTTAATCGTCGGTTAATGCTTCGGTTCGGTGTTTTCGGTTTTGGTTCGGTTAATTCGGTTTTCTGCTCACCCCTAGTTGTGGCATGATAACTGTAGCTTGATTGAATTGATCCCATAAATGTTCAGTCGCCAATTCAGCCAATCGATCGAACCATTAAATCGTTGAAATCAACTAAAGCATGTAATGAATTGATGAAATAGATTGTGAACCATTCATACCATTAATAGTTGCAATTAATTGAACCATTTAATCATCTGAAACCAATCGATAAGAAGTCCCATTTCAATAGTTAATTGCACTACAATAAAATTTATTATTAATTTATTTATTTTTATTATATTAACAAAAACTTTCTGTGACCATATATTAATCAAGTTTATGTAAGTTTCTTGATATTTAATTTAATTATCAAGTTTTTATTTTAAAATCATATGACCTTTAACCGATTCAATCTAGATAATGAAATTGATACTTGTTTAAATGCCTCAAACTCATTTTGATCATTCTTATTTCAACATGAACCAATATTTTGATTATTTTTATGACATACACTCCTTTGACATTCTCATTATTTCAAGGTCAAAATGGCCTACTTAATTACTATATTAAGTACAGCGTATTTGATGGTTCCTAAAATTTTTAAATAAAATATTATTCCACTAGAATAGTACCCGTGTTACACACGGGTTGATATTAGATAAGTAAGAAAGTGTATATAAACAACCGTAAGTTATCATAAAATTTACAACCAAAAAGATATCATATATCTCTATATTGGAGATATAGAGAATAACATTGTTTACATAAACAATTACTAATTTCACAAACCTAATTTTATAACAAAAGTCATAAAAATATTAGATATTAACAGTCTTATATCAACATGATCTTCAAAATTCTCGTACTCAAACAAAATCATTCGGCCTTAAAGTCTGAAAAAAACAAACAAACAATGATCTTCAAAATTCCCGTACTCGAACAAAATCATTCGGCCTTAAAGTCTGAAAAAAACAAACAAACAATGGAACTCAATTAACAATTAAAGAAAAATGTTAACGTATATCATAATTACTTTATGTGAACACGGGTTGAAAATAGATAAATATCAAAATCAATATAGACAAATTTACCAACCATCAACTTCTTAAAAATTTCACCAAAAAAAGCAAATTACCTTCACAACTTAACAAACAAAATAAACAATTATAGAAGTTTATTGTATGTTTTTAGTTATGAACTAAATTAATAACTTAAATAGAAAACACAAAGTAAACAATGAAAGTAAAAAATTTAGAGTAATCAACTACATAACTAAGTTATTGGTGTTACCTTAAATTTATCTTCAGATTCCAAAGAGTTTGGAAGATCATCGAAATTTGACTCATAGTTCTCACACTCTAACAACCATTTTACCTTCTCACTAATATCATTTTCCAAATCTAAATGTGTCATTTCTTTTATAACATTAGCAAGCTTCAAGTGATCCAAATCTCTTAAAAGAAACAGATTTTTGGATTCCAATATTGATTTAGGATAATACTCATGTTACATACGGTGGAACATATTTAAAAACATAATATATATGTAACATCATATAAATTTAATGAAATGCAAATGTTGTATTTATAAATAAATGATACTTTTACATGAATTACAAAACATCATAACTTATTTGAATCAAATACAAAAACATTCAAAGACTAACAAAGATAAATGAAAAGTTAAAATATTTTATAACTTATATCATTAGTACAATAATAAGCAAACAAAGGAAATTAGTCTTCAAATCAATAAAACAATTCTACAATGTCGATTCAACAAAACTTTTATCTCAATGTTGATTCAAAAGATGAACTATATCTAAGACATTAATTGCACCTCAATAACTATAATGTTTATTACTATAAGATAGTACTCGTGTTTATTTGCACATCAATTTAAAACATTTATTACAAACTAAGTTTGAATTAAATATTACCATTTTGAAAAACATTTAGCACTAACTTCGTTTTCCATATCCAAATGTGCCCTTTCTTTATAACATTAGCAACCTTTAAGTGATCCAAATCACTTAAAAGAAACAAATCTTTGGATTCCAATATTGATTTAGGATAGTACCCGTGTTACACACGGTGGAACATATTTAAATACATAATATATATGTAACATCATATAAATTTAATGAAATGCAAATGTTGTATTTATAAATAAATGATACTTTTACATGAATTACAAAACATCATAACCTATTTGAATCAAATACAAAAACATTTAAAAACTAACAAAGATAAATGAAAAGTTAAAATATTTTATAACTTATATCATTAGTACAATAATAAGCAAACAAAGGAAATTAGTCTCCAAATCAATAAAACAATTCTACAATGTCGATTCAACAAAACTTTGAGTCAAAAGATGAACTTTATCTAAGACATATATTACACATCAATAACTGTAATATTTGTTACTCTAAAATAGTATCCGTGTTTATTTGTGTGACACCCGGTAAATTCCCAATCCCTTAAACCAAGTAATCAACCTAAATATTAGGTAATTATGTTATATGCGCCTTGCGCGAGCGCGCTATGTTAGAGTCAGCGCGTGCATTTGTTATGTGCGCCCTGCGCGAGCGCGCCATGTTAGTCAGCGCGGGCATATTATGTGCGCCCTGCGTGAGCGCGCCATGTTAAGAACCTGCGTGGGCATATGTTATATGCGCCATGCGCGAGTGTATTGGTTTTATGTTTCTATAACTTAATGTTGTCTAATGAGCTGACCGTCTCGCATGATGCTAAGGCGGGTGCATCCCAAATCGTCTATGCGCGTGCGGAAGGGGAACTAACCTCCCCGCATGGCGGGAACATTGAGAGCTAGTTTGTCTGAAGCTCCAAGATGGAATTGACTTCAACATAACTGATCACTATGTTGAAATACCAAGACCACCTGGAGAATCTACAAATGAAACTCAATGTCCCTAACTGCGAGAAGGTTACGCACCTACCCGCAGCAAAGAAATGTCCTTCACGCAGAAAGCTATGCGCACAAAGTGATACGCACAGAACACTTAGTCTATTCTCCAGACGTAAGGAGATTACTCCCGCCCAAAAGGAAACAGTAGCGTGTTTCAGAGATTTTCCACTTTTTACTGTACACTGACAAAAGTACCTGAAAAAAAGCACACTGTAACATGAAAAGTCAACTGTCAGCCACCCTATTCTCACCAACCCCAGACCTGCATGTCCTGACCAAATCAAATCAAAATCTTTTATCCACTACTCCACTTTTAAATAAATAATAATAATTTCCATACTTTATCATCATTACACCTAGATATGAAAAGATTACAATCCCCTAAAGCAAGGGATTGTGTTCCCTTGAGTTTGCCTATAAATATGTAACCTAAGTTATCACCCAAACACACTTCAAACTTCTCTCTTAAGAACTGCAAACTTGCACTAATCATCTCCCAAGCATCCGTTGTTTTCATTTCCGATCCTGTTACTAGGTAAGCCGAGAATATAACCTTGAGATCTACTTCCCAACCCTTATATTCTCCTATTTCTTGATCTTAATATATATACTTCTTGTTATTTAATCGTATTCTAGACCTTCAATTCAAAGGCCAACACCAAGAAAACCCGAATCTCGATTAATCCCTTAACAAGAACCACAGGTGAGTCTCACAGCCCCTATTTTCACTGTTTTCACTATTTTTAAACTGTTTTCGGGGCGAGGGACACGTACTTAAATAATGTTTTATCATGGTATACTTACAAGCTATGCAAGCGATTATGTGTTTAAGTTATGTTTCATGATGAGCAATGCGAACGGTTATCTATGGTTTTTCGATGTTAGTGCACCAGATTCGAGTAAGTGATCACTTTACCATTGGAACTCTAAGGGTAGGGACTGCTGGTTTGATCCACCCACTCGTAGGGGTCGCACCTCTTACACAGACGAGTGCCTAGTATGTAACACCCCGACCAAAGGCGGATTATACATCGGGGCGCCACATATTGTTTCATTACTCGTGACACTATTGGGTGTCAATATTTAATAAATACATTCATTCGCGCACGCGCAGAGAAAACACAAGATAAATCATCATAAATCAATATATTATAAATCATAATATTCGAACAGCAAAAACTTGTCTTGATACATTTTAATCTAGGTCCAAAATAAAGAAAACTTCCTATGTGTCCACAAGCTCCAAAACAGCTACTGCAAACCTGAACATGTGTTAAAATAAACGTCAAACACTTGCGTGTTGGTGAGAAATCAAGTTTAATACAATACATAGATAACAATAAATCTGCGCGCAACATGTGTATGTCTGGTTTTCAACAAGGGTGTAATCTGATCGGGACCAACTCTAAGATTCATAAGACTGCCAGTGCTCACAATTGAGCTCACAAACAAGACAAACTGTGCATGTGTAAACAAAAGAGAAAATCATAAACGATAGTTCTCCCGTGTTCATCTAATGGTACCATGAGAACTGCGGAATAGACCGACAAGACGGTTAATGATCCACACATACAAATAAACAGCCAAGTCTACGTCCTCAACACATGGGATACTGCGCGACTAAAGTTCATAAACAAGTTTAAGACTCTAAGTTTGTATGAACACATGAACATCCCAAAACATTAAAAATAAAAAGGGATTAGGTACGAGATTACTCACTTGATAAACGATGCGGTGTAAGATAAAGCAAGAACCAACTTTAAACAAGCACAAGTTAACCTATAAATAAGATTATTTGTTTTAATGATCGGTTTTAAGTCTTGATTATAAGTTAGCATAAGTAAATTATTATATATATATATATATTACCGGAAAAGCAGGACAGAACAGGGAGGAAGACGGAGGCAGAGAGGGAGGCGGCAGAGAGAGCAAGGAGAACAGGAGAGATTAAGTGTTTTGTGTGTGTAGTGTTAGGAAAATATTATTATTATTTATAGAGAAACCCTAGGGAACACAATCCCTAGAAAAAGGGAAAAAGATCTCAAAAAACAAAAGATTCCAAAAGCAAAAGATATCAAAAGATATGGCAGCTGCAGGGGGCAAGATAAAGCTGACAGGGAACAGTAAAAAGGCATGGGCAGGTCAGAAAAAGGTACTGGTCAAGCATGGCAAAAGCAGATCTCAAAAGATAATGTCAGTCACTTTTTCTGCCAACCAATGGGGTTGGTGCGCATGCTGCGCCGAAAGTAACTTTTCAGACATAAAGCAGATTAGGTCAACAGCACAAAAGATAAGACAACACAAAAGCAAACGGCTAGATTTAAACAGAAGAAAACTCAAAGGGTTTAGCGCGAGAAAGCTCGAGCGCGAAGGCAGACACAGAAGGTCAAGAGAGCGCGAGCGCGAAGGCAGACAGAACCAACCTTAACGCGTCGCGGAAAGAACTACATTTCTAAGCGCGCCGCGGGAAGAATCACATTTCTAAGCGCGCCGCGGGAAGAATCACATTTCTTAGCGCGCCGCGGGAGGAACTAAAATTCCTAGCGCGCCGCGGGAAGAACTATAATTCTTCGCGCGTCGAGGGATGAACTACGATTCTTAGCGCTCTGCGAGAACTACAAATCCTTAGCGCGTCGCGGGAAGAACTACCGTTCTTAGCGCGCTGAGAGAAGAATTACAATTCTTAGCGCGCTGCGAGAAGAGTTCGTCTCGCGTAACGCTGAAACAGGTGGTCTTCACGCAGGATTCCTTGTAAGGGGTCTGGCGCGTGGAGCTGCGCAGACAACCTTAGGCGGGAAGGAACAAAGGACAAGCAAAGAGTTAGAAGAAAAGGAGGGAAACAAGGCGTAAGGGCGGGACGGCGACAAGAGGGAAAAGAAGGCGGAAAGAGAGAAGGAGAGGGACGGGACGGCGGAAAGAAAGAGAGAGAAAGAGGCGGGAAGGAAAATATATATTATTATTAAAAGTAAAATATAAGTATAAATATTAAATTATAAAAGAAAGAGATCGGGTCAGAGAAACGGGTACCTGGGTCGGGTCGGATGGGGCAGATGTCACAGTCTCCCCTACTTTAAGAAATTTCGTCCCGAAATTTATCTCGAAGTAGGTCGCGCAGAGAACAGGTGCGGGTACTTGATCTTCATTTGATCTTCCCTTTCCCATGTAAACTCGGCTCCGCGCTTGGACTCCCAGCGAATTTTAACAATAGGGATACGACTGCGCTTGGTCTTCTTAACCTCGCGATCCATAATCTCAACAGGCTTCTCAACGAAATGCATGGATTCGTCAACTTGAACTTCATCAAGTGGAATGTGAAGGTTCTCGTCGGCTAAACACTTCTTGAGATTGGATACATGGAACGTTGGATGCACATTGCTGAGCGCGGGCGGCAGGTCTAGTTTGTAGGCAACTTTTCCCACACGCACGAGAATCTTGAATGGACCAACATAACGAGGAGCAAGCTTACCTTTCTTCCCAAAGCGGACAACACCCTTCCAGGGCGACACTTTGAGGAGAACAAGATCACCAACTTGAAATTCAAGAGGCTTCCGCCTACGATCTGCGTAACTCTTCTGTCGGCTTCTGGCAGTCAGCAGATGATCACGGATCTTGGCGATTTTATCGCTTGTCTCTTGAACAAGTTCGGGTCCTGTGATTTGAGTTTCACCCACTTCGCTCCAACAGATCGGGGAGCGGCACTTACGACCGTAAAGTGCTTCAAATGGGGCCATACCGATACTGGAATGATAGCTGTTATTATAAGAGAACTCGATCAAAGGCAGGTGTGAATCCCAATTACCTCCAAAATCAAGAACACAAGATCGGAGCATATCCTCAAGAGTTTGAATAGTTCGCTTAGACTGACCGTCAGTCTGAGGATGATATGCCGTACTCATGTCCAAGCGAGTTCCTAGCGCAGATTGGAGAGATTTCCAAAAGCGGGATATAAAACGGCCATCGCGATCGGATATGATGCTCAAAGGAGTACCATGGCGGCAGACAATTTCCTTGACATAAAGCTGCGCGAGTTGCTCAACACGGTAGTTTTCACGAATGGGCAGAAAGTGAGCAGACTTAGTCAAACGATCCACTATTACCCAAATGCTATCATGTTTGCTTGCTGTCAAAGGTAACTTGGTAATAAAGTCCATCGCTACACATTCCCATTTCCACGTAGGAATTTCTGGTTGTTCGAGCAAACCAGATGGGCGTTGGTGTTCAGCTTTCACTTTAGAACAAGTCAGACATTTAGCTACGAACACAGCAATATCCTTTTTCATACCGGGCCACCAATAAGTAATGCGCAAATCCTTGTACATCTTATCAGCGCCAGGATGAATAGAATACCGAGATTTGTGCGCTTCACTCAGGATATCAGCGCGAAGATTCTCATCAAAGGGAATCCAGATGCGATTAAGATAACAGAGAATTCCACTTAGATTGGGCACAAAATGCGCTTCCGCGCCACACGCTAACTCGGCGCGAAGGTTACCATTACTGATGGATGCGCGCTGCGCGTCACGAATACGCGATTCAAGGTTGCTTTGAATCGGCGCAAAGTGAAGATGCGTGCGCGGCAAGATACAGTTAAGCTGGCAGGGTTTTCGGCTGAGCGCATCGGCTACCACATTAGCCTTACCAGGATGATACCGGATCTCACAATCGTAATCGCTGATGAGTTCGTTCCATCGGCGTTGCCTCATGTTAAGTTCCTTTTGATCAAAGATATGCTGAAGGCTTTTATGGTCAGTGTAAAGGATACACTTAGTACCATAAAGGTAGTGTCTCCAGATCTTCAAGGCAAAAACAACTGCGCCTAGTTCGAGGTCGTGAGTTGTATAATTCTTTTCGTGAACCTTGAGTTGCCTTGATGCGTAAGCGATAACCTTGCCTCGTTGCATAAGAACACAACCGAGACCTTGGTTGGAGGCATCGCAGTACACGACAAAATCATCATTACCCTCAGGTAGCGCAAGAACAGGAGCTTCACACAACAAACGCTTGAGCGATAGAAAGGCTTCTTCTTGCTTCGAGCCCCAAATATACGGTTTACCTTTGTGCGTTAGAGCTGTTAAAGGCAAAGCGATCTTCGAGAAGTTCGAAATAAAACGCCGGTAATAACCAGCTAAGCCCAGAAAGGAACGGATCTCAGAAGGAGAGGATGGCGTAATCCAGTTCTTGATTGCTTCAATTTTGGATGGGTCGACATGAATACCCATCTTGTTCACAACATGGCCAAGAAACTGTACTTCATCAGACCAAAATTCACACTTGGAAAGCTTAGCATAGAGCTGCTCGGTTCGAAGCTTTTGCAACACCAACCGGAGATGTTGCTCATGCTCGGCCTTGGTCTTAGAATACACCAGAACATCATCGATAAACACAATCACGAAACGGTCCAAGAAAGGCCTACACACCCGATTCATTAGATCCATGAAAACGGCGGCTGCGTTGGTTAGACCGAAGGACATGACCAAGAATTCAAAATGGCCATAACGAGTTCGAAAAGCAGTCTTTGGAACATCTTCATCGCGGATGCGCAACTGGTGATAACCAGAGCGGAGATCAATCTTGGAGAAACAAGAGGCACCTTGGAGTTGATCGAAGAGGTCGTCAATACGCGGTAAGGGATACCGGTTTTTAATGGTGAGTTTGTTCAGCTCGCGGTAATCAATACACATGCGAAACGATCCATCTTTCTTTTTAACGAACAACACCGGAGCACCCCAGGGCGAAGAGCTAGGGCGGATGAATCCTTTAGCAGTCAACTCTTGAAGTTGGCTTGCCAATTCTTGCATCTCAGCGGGCGCAAGACGGTAAGGAGATTTAGCTACGGGGGAAGCACCAGGGACAAGATCAATACGGAACTCGACTTCACGAGCGGGAGGGATACCAGGAAGATCATCAGGAAAAACTTCAGGGAAATCACGCACAACAGGGATATCGCGAAGCTTCTTCTCTTCAGCAGGTTTGACCACATGGGCTAGAAATGCAATACACTTCTTCCGCATGAGTCTTCGGGCTTCGGCGCAAGACATAAGCTTAAGACCGCGGGAGGGTTTCTCGCCGTAGATATGAAGATCACCATTTTCTCGAGGTATGCGAATCATCTTCTTGGCGCAAATAACTTCGGCGCGATTATTCGAGAGCCAGTCCATACCAATAATAACATCAAAGCTCCCAAGAGGCATGGGGATGAGGTCGATTAGAAAATCGTTTTCGTTAAGGTTAAGCGTGCAATCTTTAATCACAGAGTTAATTAAAACAGTTTCACCGTTAGCCAATTCAACTGAAAAATCTTCTTTTAAGTTATCGCTGCGGTCGCGCAAGCTTCTGCTCGAAGGCGCGAGAGATAAAACTTCGATCGGCGCCAGTATCAAAAAGTACAGAAGCATAAAATCCGTTAAGCAAAAATGTACCATTAACTACGTCATTATTCGCTTGCGCTTGGTGCGCGGTTATGTTAAAAGCTCGTCCACGCGTCATTTGGTTTGAAATCTGGTTCACCGGATTCGCTTGCGTAATCTGAACTTGTAGCCTTGGGCACGCGTTCCGGAAATGACTGGGATCACCGCAGTTAAAGCACGATCTGGGTCGTGGGTTTTGGTAGGTTGGTTGTGGGTTCTGCGGGTAGACTGGTGGTGTTGGCGCAATTGGATTGGCGGGAAGAACTCTACAGTTTTCCGCCATGTGACCAGCGCGGCCACATCGGTGACAAAGTCGACACGGGGTTTGGGTTGGGTGGTGAAATCTACAGGTTGGGCAAAAGGGATGGTTTCCTGTGTAAGGTTTCTTAGTTGGCGGGGCAGGGAGTGCTGGATTGGTTAAGGCATAGTTGTGGACTACAGGAGGTGTTGGGTAGGCTGACAGTGGGTTAGGCGCATAAACTGGAGGTTGGTATGCGGGTTGCTGGACTATGGGTGGGCTGGTAAGCGCGTAAGCTTGTCTGCGCCTACGTTTCTGGTTATGGTTTGAGGGTTCTGGTTTGGTTTCTGCGGGTTCAGGGGCAGTTTTGGTGAGTTTGGTCTTTTCAGTTCCCCGCAGGAACAGGGTTCCTGCTCTGACATGGTTGTCGCTGAGCACAGCGGCCAACTCGATGGCGTCAGAGAGGGTTACTGGGTTTCTGGCCCATACAGAATCTTGAATTTCCATGGGGAGACCCCCAAGGAATTTCTCTATGGCTCGGCGGGAAGGGGTAACAAGGTGAGGGACAAGCAGGCTTAGTTCATGGAAGCGCGTCGCGTACTCGCGCGCTTCACCGCTGTATTGCTTCAAGTTCCAGAATTCTTCCTCCAAGCGCTTAACTTCGTTGGGAGGGCAGAATTCTCGCGTCAGAATTTCCTTGAATTTCTCCCATGTCATGCTAGAAGCAGTTTCTGCGCCACGCGCATGAGCTACTCCATTCCACCATGTAAGCGCTCTAGATTCCAGGACACTGGAAGCATACAGGGTTCGTCTGTCTGAGGGGCATTGGGTGTGGAGGAAAGTGTTTTCTATTTTCTCAAGCCACTGGAGCATCACGGTGGCTCCTTCAAGGCCTGTGAACTTTGGAGGGTTACCCGCGTTAAAGGACTTAATGTTATAACTGGAGGTATTGTTTTGGCTCAAGGCTTGGGCTATCGCGGCGGCCATTTCCTGGGAACGTTGCTGTCTACGCATGCGCGAGGCTTCTCTTCTCTGAAATCGGCGAGATAGCGGAGGCATTCTATAAAAGTTTTAATTTTAGTTAATATCTTGATTTTAGCGCAAAGTTTTAATCTTATAAAGCTTGGTTTCACGGAGTCAGTTACTGTCAAAAGTTAAAGTAAAATAAATGACCCTAAATGCAGACTTAATAAAGGTAACAAATTCGAATCAAGAATCGACAATTCATGTATCACCATGACTTTCCGAATTCCCAATTTAAAATATACGAGCAAACGAGTATTGGAGATTGACGATTCATGTATCACCATGACTTTTCAATCTTCAATATAAAACATACAAGAAAATGAGTATTGGAGGTTGACAATTCATGTATCACCATGACTTTTCAAGTCTCCAACCTCATAACATAATCGTAAATGGAAATTGAAAATCAACTATTCATGTATCACCATGACTTTTCGGATTTTCAAATCCAACAAACGAACATGTAAGTAAAATCAATAAAAATCGAAATTCAACAAAAATCGAAATATCGCGAAATAAAACATAAAATCATATACTGCGCAAGCGCGAGCATATTCATAAATAACGAGTAATTAACAATAAGCGCGCAAACATGAGATTTCTCTCATGCGCGAGAAGGGACTCTTAGGTATTCTAGGCCGTTACGTCTAACCACCTATCCTAAAGTCAACGAGCTCTGATACCAATCTGTAACACCCCGACCAAAGGCGGATTATACATCGGGGCGCCACATATTGTTTCATTACTCGTGACACTATTGGGTGTCAATATTTAATAAATACATTCATTCACGCACGCGCAGAGAAAACACAAGATAAATCATCATAAATCAATATATTATAAATCATAATATTCGAACAGCAAAAACTTGTCTTGATACATTTTAATCTATGTCCAAAATAAAGAAAACTTCCTATGTGTCCACAAGCTCCAAAACAGCTACTGCAAACCTGAACATGTGTTAAAATAAACGTCAAACACTTGCGTGTTGGTGAGAAATCAAGTTTAATACAATACATAGATAACAATAAATCTGCGCGCAACATGTGTATGTCTGGTTTTCAACAAGGGTGTAATCTGATCGGGACCAACTCTAAGATTCATAAGACTGCCAGTGCTCACAATTGAGCTCACAAACAAGACAAACTGTGCATGTGTAAACAAAAGAGAAAATCATAAACGATAGTTCTCCCGTGTTCATCTAATGGTACCATGAGAACTGCGGAATAGACCGACAAGACGGTTAATGATCCACACATACAAATAAACAGCCAAGTCTACGTCCTCAACACATGGGATACTGCGCGACTAAAGTTCATAAACAAGTTTAAGACTCTAAGTTTGTATGAACACATGAACATCCCAAAACATTAAAAATAAAAAGGGATTAGGTACGAGATTACTCACTTGATAAACGATGCGGTGTAAGATAAAGCAAGAACCAACTTTAAACAAGCACAAGTTAACCTATAAATAAGATTATTTGTTTTAATGATCGGTTTTAAGTCTTGATTATAAGTTAGCATAAGTAAATTATTATATATATATATATATATATTACCGGAAAAGCAGGACAGAACAGGGAGGAAGACGGAGGCAGAGAGGGAGGCGGCAGGGAGAGCAAGGAGAACAGGAGAGATTAAGTGTTTTGTGTGTGTAGTGTTAGGAAAATATTATTATTATTTATAGAGAAACCCTAGGGAACACAATCCATAGAAAAGGGGAAAAAGATCTCAAAAAGCAAAAGATTCCAAAAGCAAAAGATATCAAAAGATATGGCAGCTGCAGGGGGCAAGATAAAGCTGACAGGGAACAGTAAAAAGGCATGGGCAGGTCAGAAAAAGGTACTGGTCAAGCATGGCAAAAGCAGATCTCAAAAGATAATGTCAGTCACTTTTTCTGCCAACCAATGGGGTTGGTGCGCATGCTGCGCCGAAAGTAACTTTTCAGACATAAAGCAGATTAGGTCAACAGCACAAAAGATAAGACAACACAAAAGCAAACGGCTAGATTTAAACAGAAGAAAACTCAAAGGGTTTAGCGCGAGAAAGCTCGAGCGCGAAGGCAGACACAGAAGGTCAAGAGAGCGCGAGCGCGAAGGCAGACAGAACCAACCTTAACGCGTCGCGGAAAGAACTACATTTCTAAGCGCGCCGCGGGAAGAATCACATTTCTAAGCGCGCCGCGGGAAGAATCACATTTCTTAGCGCGCCGCGGGAGGAACTAAAATTCCTAGCGCGCCGCGGGAAGAACTATAATTCTTCGCGCGTCGAGGGATGAACTACGATTCTTAGCGCTCTGCGAGAACTACAAATCCTTAGCGCGTCGCGGGAAGAACTACCGTTCTTAGCGCGCTGAGAGAAGAATTACAATTCTTAGCGCGCTGCGAGAAGAGTTCGTCTCGCGTAACGCTGAAACAGGTGGTCTTCACGCAGGATTCCTTGTAAGGGGTCTGGCGCGTGGAGCTGCGCAGACAACCTTAGGCGGGAAGGAACAAAGGACAAGCAAAGAGTTAGAAGAAAAAGAGGGAAACAAGGCGTAAGGGCGGGACGGCGACAAGAGGGAAAAGAAGGCGGAAAGAGAGAAGGAGAGGGACGGGACGGCGGAAAGAAAGAGAGAGAAAGAGGCGGGAAGGAAAATATATATTATTATTAAAAGTAAAATATAAGTATAAATATTAAATTATAAAAGAAAGAGATCGGGTCAGAGAAACGGGTACCTGGGTCGGGTCGGATGGGGCAGATGTCACATAGTATGGTCATGGGGCAGTACTATGGGATTGAGCCCGCTCGTAGGGGTCGCTCCTCTTACGCAGACGAGCGCCTTGTTTTCCGGCACAACGTCTGCGCGTAACCCGCGGGACGGTATTATTCGCTCGTAGTGGCAGCGCCACTTACACAGACGAGCACGGTTTTTCAGATGTGTCCGCGCGTAACCCGCGGGACGGTATTACTTGTTTCGCTCGTAGTGGCAGCGCCACTTACACAGACGAGCATAGTTCCCAGAAATGTTCGCGCGTGACCCGCGGAACGATTTTATCAGATTATGTTATCAGAACTATGCTTTACTAAGCATGTGTTTCAATAATGCTATCAGAATTATGTTATAGAATGATTTTTATCAAGACTATGACGCGATACGATTTATCAAGTTACTAAAACTTGTGAACTCACTCAGTTTATACTGATCCAAATGTTTTTACGTGTCTTTCAGGAGATAACTAGGTAGCGCATGGAGTCACACTTAGAGCACCTCACGCTGAACATCTAAAACTAGCTTTTTGGAAGATTTTAGTTCTATCCCTTCGATGCGCGTGGTTGTTCCCGCCGCGCAAGGGGATATGGCGTGGAAATCTTCAACAGATTTTATACTTGGATGTTTTTATGTAATTTTTAAACAATGTAATGTATTTGTATTAAACTTTTCATGCGCAATGAAAATCTTACTTTGAATGTTTGCAATGGCCCGTGCTTAATTATCAATCCCCACTCGCGCGCGCCCGGCTGTTTCCGCCGCTCAGGGCCAGGTGTGACAGATTGGTATCAGAGCACTGGTTATAGCGAACTAGGAAAAGAAGTTTTAACCTAGACTATAACCGTTGGGGAATCGCATGAAATATTTTTCAAAGAAAATATTTTCAAAAGAAACTATACACACACTTAGGAACACGGGTCACACAGTGTCTAGTGAATAAAGATAAAGAACATTATGTGCTCAGAGTAAATGCGCTAAGTTTAATATATTTTCGTTCTCTTTTAAAGCGAGAATGCCTCCAACTAGAGCCAAGGGAATCACCATGACACCCGAGGAACTCGCGGAAATAATCGCGCAGGCGATCGCGACACATGAGGCCAGCAAGGCCGAATCAAGTCAGGGTCGTCAGAACGAGACCCCAGAACCCGATTCAGGAGCCTTGGACAAAGGATGCTCCTATAAGACATTCATGGCCTGTAGGCCTTGGCCATTCAAGGGTACCGAAGGGGGCATTGGGCTCTACAACTGGATTGACAAGATGGAGACAGTTCTCTCCATTAGCAGATGTAGTGAGAACCAGAAGGTCCTTTACGCGACATGCATGTTCCAAGAAGCAGCTTCGTCTTGGTGGAAGCTTCAAGTAAAGACTTTGGGGCGAGAAGTTGCTCTTCACAAGACCTGGGAGGAACTGAAGGAAATGATGATGAGAAAGTTCTGCTCTCGCGCAGAAATCCAGAGTCTGCAGCAGGAATTCTGGAACCACACCATGGTAGGAACGGATATCGACGCCTACAACAACCGGTTCAACGAGCTTTGCCAGCTGGTGCCAGACATGGCAAACACGGAGGAAAAGAAGATCGAGAGGTATATTTTTGGGTTACCTCCTGTTGTTAGGGTTCCGCTCAACGCCGCAGCGCCTCCAACCTTTGATGAGGCGGTAGCGCGGGCCATCACCCTTACAAGGGATACGGTCCGTGCGGGTATGTTGACTACGAGCGGAAACGAGCAGCGAACCTCTGACTCCAAGAGGAAATGGAACTCTCACCACCGAGGGTCCGACTCCAAGCAGCCACCGTTCAAGAAGCAGGAAAGCGCAAGGGTTTACGCGATCCAAGCCGCGGAGCCATCAAGGAAAGGATACAGCGGGCCTTACCCATGGTGCAACAAATGCAAGTTTCACCACGAGGGTGAATGCGCGAGCGTCACGTGCGCCAAATGTAACAGGCCAGGGCACAAGACGATGAATTGCCGTGCTAAAGAAGCTGGAGCCAGTGACAACTGCTACGCATGCGGAAAGCCAGGGCATTTCAGTCGGGATTGCCCGCAAAGGGGAAACCAAGCTCGCGGGAGAGCTTTTGTGATCGGCGCGGGTGAAGCTAAAGAAGAGCCGAATGTGGTAACCGGTACGTTTTTGCTTAACGGCCATTTTGCATCTGTCTTATTTGATACTGGCGCTGACCTAAGTTTTACATCTGCTGAGTTTAAAAACTCCCTAGGCTTAGCAACCAGTAGGCTAGACACGCCTTATACTATAGAACTAGCCAATGGTAGGCAGTTATGCGCGAACGAAAGAACTGAACAATGTGTTATAGTCATGGGAGGTCACGGGTTCAATATTAACATGTTTCCAATAGACTTGGGAAGTTTTGACATTGTGGTAGGTATGGATTGGTTAGTCGAGAACCGCGCGGAAGTTATTTGCCATGAGAAGCAGGTTCGGATCCCACTATTGAACGGATAAACCTTGGTAATTCAAGGGGAAAGAAGGGGAGTTGCGACGAAACTGATTTCGTGCCTAAAGGCGCGCAAGTGCCTAAGGAAAGGGTGCTACGCCTTCCTGGCGCATGTCGTAGAGAAGAAAGGAGATGAGCGAAGAATTGAAGACTTACCAGTAGTGCGCGAATTTCCAGAAGTTTTTCCTGAAGATTTGCCCGGATTACCGCCGCCGCGACAAGTCGAATTTCGTATTGATTTAGTCCCAGGAGCTGCGCCAGTAGCTCGAGCGCCTTATCGATTAGCTCCATCTGAGATGCAAGAGCTATCCAATCAGCTACAGGAACTATTGGATAAGGGTTTCATACGCCCAAGCTTCTCACCTTGGGGAGCTCCAGTACTGTTTGTTAAGAAGAAGGATGGTTCGTTCAGAATGTGTATTGACTATAGGGAGCTGAACAAGCTGACAGTCAAGAATCGGTACCCCTTACCGAGGATTGACGACTTATTTGACCAGTTGCAGGGATCCAGTTATTATTCGAAGATAGATCTACGGTCAGGATATCACCAATTTAGGGTCCATGAGGAAGATGTGCCGAAAACAGCCTTCCGAACTAGATACGGCCATTATGAGTTCTTAGTGATGCCTTTCGGGCTAACTAATGCGCCGGCTGTATTCATGGATCTGATGAACCGCGTGTGCAAACCATACTTGGACAAGTTTGTGATTGTGTTTATAGATGATATTCTGATTTACTCTCGGACCAAGGCCGAGCATGAGCAACACCTGAGATTGATTTTGGAATTGTTGAGGAAAGAATTGTATGCAAAGTTTTCCAAATGTGAGTTTTGGCTTAGAGAAGTTCACTTTCTCGGTCACGTTGTAAACGAGAAAGGAATACACGTTGATCCTTCCAAAGTCAAGGCCATTGAAAACTGGGAAGCGCCAAAAACCCCAACTGAGGTGAGGCAATTCCTAGGACTAGCTGGCTACTATCGACGCTTCATTGAGAACTTCTCCAAGATAGCTCTACCACTGACCGCGCTAACTCAGAAAGACAAGAAGTTTGTTTGGGGCGAAAATCAGGAAACAGCATTTCAAATGTTAAAACAGAAGTTATGTAGTGCGCCAATTCTGTCTCTGCCCGAGGGGACGGATGACATCGTCGTTTACTGCGACGCTTCACATCAGGGACTCGGATGTGTCCTTATGCAGCGAGACAAAGTCATAGCGTATGCCTCGCGCCAACTCAAGACCAATGAAAAGAACTACACAACGCATGATCTGGAACTTGGAGCGGTTGTCTTCGCGCTAAAGATTTGGCGCCATTACCTCTATGGTACAAAGTGTATAATCTTTACGGATCACAAGAGCCTTCAACATCTATTTGATCAAAAGGATTTAAACATGAGGCAACGAAGATGGGTGGAGTTGTTGAATGATTATGATTGTGAAATTAAGTACCACCCTGGAAAGGCGAATGTGGTAGCAGACGCGCTAAGTAGGAAGGAGCGAATAAAAACGCTACGAGTCAAGGCTCTAAGGTTGACCATTCACACAGATCTCTCTACCCGCATCCGAGACGCTCAGCAAGAAGCCTTGAAACCAGAGTTTGTTAAAAACGAATGCCTTGGGGGTATGATTAAAAGTTTGGAACTTAAAGAGAACGGCAATCTATTTTTCGCTAACCGCATATGGGTCCCTCTCAAGGGAGGATTGCGCGAGCAAGTATTAAACGAAGCTCACAAGACACGGTATTCCGTACATCCTGGCGCAGACAAGATGTACCAAGATGTTAAAACGCTGTATTGGTGGCCCAATCTTAAAGGCGCCATCGCGACGTATGTCAGTAAATGCCTGACGTGTTCGAAGGTGAAGGCTGAATACCAGAAACCATCAGGGTTGCTTCAACAGCCAGAAATTCCCATGTGGAAGTGGGAACAAATCTCTATGGACTTCATCACCAAACTGCCAAGGACACCTGGGGATTACGACACGATCTGGGTTATTGTGGATCGGCTAACTAAGTCAGCGCACTTCCTGCCGATCAAGGAAACCGATAAGATGGAAAAGTTAGCCCGATTGTATATTCGAGAAGTAGTTTCAAAACATGGAGTCCCAGTGTCCATCATTTCTGATAGAGATAGTCGGTTCACATCAAGGTTTTGGAGATCGTTACAAGGAGCTCTAGGTACTCGCCTTGATATGAGTACAGCTTATCATCCTCTAACGGATGGGCAAAGCGAGCGAACAATCCAGACATTGGAAGATATGCTACGCGCGTGCGCGATCGATTTCGGAGGTAGCTGGGATACTCATCTCCCATTGGTTGAATTTTCTTACAACAACAGCTATCACACAAGCCTCAAGGCTGCGCCGTTTGAAGCTTTGTATGGGCGCAAGTGTAGATCCCCACTGTGCTGGGCTGAAGTGGGTGACAAGCAAATGACTGGTCCAGAATTGATCCAAGAAACAACAGACAAGATTTTTCAGATACGGGATCGCCTTAAGACAGCGCGCGACAGACAGAAGAGCTACGCAGATGTGCGAAGGAAACCGTTGGAGTTTCAAGTAGGGGATAGAGTACTTTTGAAAGTCTCTCCATGGAAAGGAGTCCCCCGTTTCGGCAAGCGAGGAAAGTTGAATCCGCGCTACATTGGACCATTTGAGATCCTGGAAAGGATCGGTCCGGTTGCTTATAAACTCCGTTTACCCGCCGAACTCAGTGGAGTTCATGATACGTTTCATGTGTCCAACCTCAAAAAGTGCTTATCTGACGAAACGTTGATTTTGCCGTTGGAAGAGATTCACATCGACAAACAGCTGCACTTCGTAGAAGAACCTATAGCAGTAACCGATTGGAAAGAACAAAAGTTACGCAGAAGCAAAATCAAGTTAGTAAAGGTTCAATGGAAATCAAGGCGTGGGCCTGAATTCACTTGGGAAAGAGAAGATCAAATACGCAAGAAATACCCACACCTCTTTCAGAGCATGGCTTCTGCCAGCAACGTCTCCTAAATTTCGGGACGAAATTCGCTTAACAGGGGGAGAATGTGACACCCGGTAAATTCCCAATCCCTTAAACCAAGTAATCAACCTAAATATTAGGTAATTATGTTATATGCGCCTTGCGCGAGCGCGCTATGTTAGAGTCAGCGCGTGCATTTGTTATGTGCGCCCTGCGCGAGCGCGCCATGTTAGTCAGCGCGGGCATATTATGTGCGCCCTGCGCGAGCGCGCCATGTTAAGAACCTGCGTGGGCATATGTTATATGCGCCATGCGCGAGTGTATTGGTTTTATGTTTCTATAACTTAATGTTGTCTAATGGGCTGACCGTCTCGCATGATGCTAAGGCGGGTGCATCCCAAATCGTCTATGCGCGTGCGGAAGGGGAACTAACCTCCCCGCATGGCGGGAACATTGAGAGCTAGTTTGTCTGAAGCTCCAAGATGGAATTGACTTCAACATAACTGATCACTATGTTGAAATACCAAGACCACCTGGAGAATCTACAAATGAAACTCAATGTCCCTAACTGCGAGAAGGTTACGCACCTACCCGCAGCAAAGAAATGTCCTTCACGCAGAAAGCTATGCGCACAAAGTGATACGCACAGAACACTTAGTCTATTCTCCAGACGTAAGGAGATTACTCCCGCCCAAAAGGAAACAGTAGCGTGTTTCAGAGATTTTCCACTTTTTACTGTACACTGACAAAAGTACCTGAAAAAAAAGCACACTGTAACATGAAAAGTCAACTGTCAGCCACCCTATTCTCACCAACCCCAGACCTGCATGTCCTGACCAAATCAAATCAAAATCTTTTATCCACTACTCCACTTTTAAATAAATAATAATAATTTCCATACTTTATCATCATTACACCTAGATATGAAAAGATTACAATCCCCTAAAGCAAGGGATTGTGTTCCCTTGAGTTTGCCTATAAATATGTAACCTAAGTTATCACCCAAACACACTTCAAACTTCTCTCTTAAGAACTGCAAACTTGCACTAATCATCTCCCAAGCATCCGTTGTTTTCATTTCCGATCCTGTTACTAGGTAAGCCGAGAATATAACCTTGAGATCTACTTCCCAACCCTTATATTCTCCTATTTCTTGATCTTAATATATATACTTCTTGTTATTTAATCGTATTCTAGACCTTCAATTCAAAGGCCAACACCAAGAAAACCCGAATCTCGATTAATCCCTTAACAAGAACCACAGGTGAGTCTCACAGCCCCTATTTTCACTGTTTTCACTATTTTTAAACTGTTTTCGGGGCGAGGGACACGTACTTAAATAATGTTTTATCATGGTATACTTACAAGCTATGCAAGCGATTATGTGTTTAAGTTATGTTTCATGATGAGCAATGCGAACGGTTATCTATGGTTTTTCGATGTTAGTGCACCAGATTCGAGTAAGTGATCACTTTACCATTGGAACTCTAAGGGTAGGGACTGCTGGTTTGATCCACCCACTCGTAGGGGTCGCACCTCTTACACAGACGAGTGCCTAGTATGGTCATGGGGCAGTACTATGGGATTGAGCCCGCTCGTAGGGGTCGCTCCTCTTACGCAGACGAGCGCCTTGTTTTCCGGCACAACGTCTGCGCGGGACGGTATTATTCGCTCGTAGTGGCAGCGCCACTTACACAGACGAGCACGGTTTTTCAGATGTGTCCGCGCGTAACCCGCGGGACGGTATTACTTGTTTCGCTCGTAGTGGCAGCGCCACTTACACAGACGAGCATAGCTCCCAGAAATGTTCGCGCGTGACCCGCGGAACGATTTTATCAGATTATGTTATCAGAACTATGCTTTACTAAGCATGTGTTTCAATAATGCTATCAGAATTATGTTATAGAATGATTTTTATCAAGACTATGACGCGATACGATTTATCAAGTTACTAAAACTTGTGAACTCACTCAGTTTATACTGATCCAAATGTTTTTACGTGTCTTTCAGGAGATAACTAGGTAGCGCATGGAGTCACACTTAGAGCACCTCACGCTGAACATCTAAAACTAGCTTTTTGGAAGATTTTAGTTCTATCCCTTCGATGCGCGTGGTTGTTCCCGCCGCGCAAGGGGATATGGCGTGGAAATCTTCAACAGATTTTATACTTGGATGTTTTTATGTAATTTTTAAACAATGTAATGTATTTGTATTAAACTTTTCATGCGCAATGAAAATCTTACTTTGAATGTTTGCAATGGCCCGTGCTTAATTATCAATCCCCACTCGCGCGCGCCCGGCTGTTTCCGCCGCTCAGGGCCGGGTGTGACAATTTGCACATCAATTTAAAACATTTATTGCAAAACATGTTTGAATTAAATATTACCATCTTGAAAAACATTTATCACCAACTTCATTTTCCAAATCCAAATGTGTCATTTCTTTTATAACATTAGCAAGCTTTAAGTTATCTAAATCTCTTAAAAGAAACATATAATTGGATTTCAATATTGATTTAGGATAGTACTCATGTTACACACGGTGGAACATATTTAAAAACATAATATATATGTAACATACTATAAATTTAATGAAATGCAAATGTTGTACTTATAAATAAATGATATTCTTACATGAATTACAAAACATCATAACCTATTTGAATCAAATACAAAAACATTCAAAGACTAACAAAGATAAATGAAAAGTTAAAATATTTTATAACTTATATCATTAGTACAATAATAAGGAAACAAAGGAAATTAGTCTCCAAATCAATAAAACAATTATACAATGTCGATTCAACAAAACTTTTATCTCAATGTTGAGTTAGAAGATGAACTTTATCTAAGACATATATTACACATCAATAACTGTAATATTTGTTACTCTAAGATAGTACCCGTGTTTATTTGCACATCAATTTAAAACATTTATTACAAAACATGTTTGAATTAAATATTACCATCTTGAAAAACATTTATCACCAACTTCATTTTCCAAATTCAAATGTGTCCTTTCTTTTATAACATTAGCAAGCTTACATTAGCAAGCTTTAAGTTATCTAAATCTCTTAAAAGAAACATATAATTGGATTTCAATATTGATTTAGGATAGTACTCATGTTACACACGGTGGAACATATTTAAAAACATAATATATATGTAACATAATATAAATTTAATGAAATGCAAATGTTGTACTTATAAATAAATGATATTCTTACATGAATTACAAAACATCATAACCTATTTGAATCAAATACAAAAACATTCGAAGACTAACAAAGATAAATGAAAAGTTAAAATATTTTATAACTTATATCATTAGTACAATAATAAGGAAACAAAGGAAATTAGTCTCCAAATCAATAAAACAATTATACAATGTCGATTCAACAAAACTTTTATCTCAATGTTGAGTTAGAATATGAACTTTATCTAAGACATATATTACACATCAATAACTGTAATATTTGTTACTCTAAGATAGTACCCGTGTTTATTTGCACATCAATTTAAAACATTTATTACAAAACATGTTTGAATTAAATATTACCATCTTGAAAAACATTTATCACCAACTTCATTTTCCAAATCCAAATGTGTCCTTTCTTTTATAACATTAGCAAGCTTTAAGTGATCTAAATCTCTTAAAAGAAACATATAATTGGATTTCAATATTGATTTAGGATAGTACTCATGTTACACACGGTGGAACATATTTAAAAACATAATATATATGTAACATAATATAAATTTAATGAAATGCAAATGTTGTACTTATAAATAAATGATATTTTTACATGAATTACAAAACATCATAACCTGTTTGAATCAAATACAAAAACATTCAAAGACTAACAAAGATAAATGAAAAGTTAAAATATTTTATAACTTATATCATTAGTACAATAATAAGGAAACAAAGGAAATTAGTCTCCAAATCAATAAAACAATTATACAATGTCGATTCAACAAAACTTGTATCTCAATGTTGAGTTAAAAGATGAACTTTATCTAAGACATATATTACACATCAATAACTGTAATATTTGTTACTCTAAGATAGTACCCGTGTTTATTTGCACATCAATTTAAAACATTTATTACAAAACATGTTTGAATTAAATATTACCATCTTGAAAAACATTTATCACCAACTTCATTTTCCAAATCCAAATGTGTCCTTTCTTTTATAACATTAGCAAGCTTTAAGTGATCTAAATCTCTTAAAAGAAACATATAATTGGATTTCAATATTGATTTAGGATAGTACTCATGTTACACACGGTGGAACATATTTAAAAACATAATATATATGTAACATAATATAAATTTAATGAAATTCAAATGTTGTACTTATAAATAAATGATATTTTTACATGAATTATAAGACATTATAACTTATTTGAATCAAATACAACAACATACAAAAACTAACAAAGACTATATAAGACCTTTATTACACATCAATAACTGTAATATTTATTATTCTAAGATAGTACCCGTGTTTATTTGCACATTAATTTAAAACATTTATTATTACAAACCATGTTTGAATTAAATATTATCATCTTGAAAAGTTTATAGTTAGTAACCTACCATCTTGAAAAAAAATTAACAAACCATGTTTGAATTAAAAGGTCTAACTTTTAATTTTAAAATGTCATATTTTCACTTCAAAATGTCAACTAATATATATGCATTTTTTTAAAAATCCAAAATGTGTCCAATGTCTTTTCTTTTCCTTGAAGCAAAGTTAATACAATTAATACAAATTAATTATTTGAATTCGGTCAAAACATAATTAAATTCCAATTTATTATTATTGAAAAATACATAATTATATGTATAAACATGCATAAATTATGCTTGACTTAAAGACCATTAAAAATTTACGGTTACTATTTTCAACATTATTAGTAACTCTTAATAACATAATAATGGATTGTAAGAGAATATTAACTTGTACAAAAAATATACAAGATTAACTTATTTACTTGATGGTAAAAAAATATTCAAATCAACTTTAATATTAACTTAAATATATTTGAATACCAAATTAACTTAAATATTTTTGAATTGCTTATCATAATATAAGTCGAAACATTTAGAACTATATTTAAATTTGTTACGTTTGTTGTATTTAAAAAATTATACTTGCCTGATATTATTTTTATAACAAAAAGAATATGGTCAAAATAGTAAATGAGGAAAGTTTTGGGACCCGTTTAAAAATTTAGAAACAAAATTGAAATTGTAAAGTATATTTTTAATAATTTCTAAATTTAACATAATCTGTGAAAATAAATTAAATATTGATAAATAAAAGGAAAAGTCAAAATAAGCATAAACATTATTTATAAATTCAAATTTAAATTAGTCAAATAATTAGTATGGACATTAATTAGTAAGTCAAATTCATTGATATGGTCAAAATAGTTCTATGTATGTGTAAATTTTATTGTATAATTAACATTGATATGGTCAAAATAGTAAATGAGGAAACAAATGAACTTAATTTGTAAAATCGGTCTATTAATTTAATAATTAAGGAACAAATTGTGTATGAAATTTGAATGGAATAAGTTGTATTAAGCAACAAAATTAAGAAATAGTTACTTGAGAAAGTCAATGTATATAAAATGGGAATTCCGTTATAACAATAAAGTGTATTTTAATTTGTTACGTTTGTTGTATTTAAAAAATTATATTTGCCTTAACTATTGATATTATTTTTTTAACAAAAATAATATGGTCAAACAATTGATAAATAACAGAGAAAGTCAAAATAAGCTTAAACATTAATTATAAATTCAAATTTAAATTAGTCAAATAATTAGTATAGACATTAATTAGGAAGGGAAATTGAAATTTAAATTATAAAGTAGGAAAGTCAATGTATATAATCATGGGAATTCCGTTATGACCATAAAGTAGGAAAGTCAAAGAAAATAATTGGAATTAATGGAATAGTTAATTGTTTAATTTATTAAGGGGCCGAAAAACAAAATATACATCCAGGTTATGAAGTCTTGATCAATCGGGAAAGAATAATCTATACATGATTATTGACACAGGACATATAATGTACATATTATATTGAATTACTGAAATACACGATTATTCAAAAAAAATAATCTATACATGATAAAATAATAATAAAAAAATGTTACGACGTCTTGATCAATCGTGAAAGCCCGCATCTATGAGTCGGACAATAACCTGAAATAATAAAATCGAAAATTAATATTTGATATTTTTTTTTGAATTATAGTTAATAACCGGTAAAACGATAGTGTGACAATAATAATCGGATGTAGGATTTTTGTGTAGAATTGAAGTGAAGATCTGTTACTCTTGGCATTGACCTGAAATCAGAAAGTATAATATTAATTTTTATATTATTGAATATTTGATTTTTAATTTGTAACCGGAAAAATTGTTTGTCTTACCGAAAAAAAAACAAATATGGTTTTTAACCATGCAATCTCAGATTTTGATACCGTCGATGGATGAATATAATTTTGATATAGAACATAACAACATGTCAAACAAAAAAACAGGAAAAATTAAAAAAATACAAAAAAATATAAAACAATCATTGTTATAAGTATAACATATAACCGGAAAAACCTACCATCAATACTCACCGGAAAAAACGTAAACACGCCGAAAATTGTAGACATCGCCTTTCTTTAGTTAAAACCTAAAATGATATTATTAGAAGAAACATAAAAAGATATGAGGAAACAATAACCGGAAGAAAATATATTATTGCCGGAAATACATAGATCAATAATCGGAATTTAATATATAATAGAAACTTACCGGAAAACGATTAATAAAGATATAGATATGGAGTGGCTGGAATATGGGAGAGGATGAAAGATGGTCCGGTTATTATTAGAGAAAGATAGAAAAACATGATTATGGTGAAAAATTAAGAAATGTTGTTGTTTAAATATATGTTAGATGATGAGTTGGCATAATTATGAAAGGAATGGGTTAATGGGTTAAATGGATATCCAAGACCCGCGAGAAAAAATAAATGACATAATCCAACCAAATATAAAAATTCATACTATTAATGCTAAATATTAAAAAAACCGGCATATATAACTCAACAATGAAATAAAATTAATTCAATAATAAACGTTGCACCGAAAACATCAAAATGGTATATCCGACAATATGTTTGGTGGAAGTTAAATGGATCGGTTCGGCTATGGCGGATTTTGAATTATCTTTAACCAAAAGTCGGTCCGTATTTGGCGCTTTTTGAAAATTCAATAAACCGGTCCATTGATTTTGTCGGTTATTGGTTAAAGTCAGTTAACAGTTATGATTTGGTTAACGGTTATAGCAATTAAGTTGTTCACCCTTAATAATAATATAAAAAACAATTTTATCAATAAATAGAATCTTTTATTGGTTTTATAATACTTTTTAATGTACGTGTTACTTTAATATTTCGAAAACCAGTTTTATGTCTAATGTGTTATTTTGAAAACCAATTTTATGAATAATGTGTTATTTTGCCTGTCATTCTTACGATGTAAGAAGTTAATACATTTGTCCTCACAATTTCAATTTCAACTTCAATTTGTCCTTCAACCGTTTCACGTAACAAAAATTACTTGACATTCCAAAAGCATTAGAAAGATTCTATTAAGTTTAAGCCAAAGATTGTAAACTTCTTCTGGTATGACGTTAAATAATACATTTTTTGTTTATCAAAAAGCGGAGAAGGCACATTGAAGATTTGGTCAATAACGGGTTGGTTCGTTATGGTACCGGCAGTTAGCAGGGACGCAACGCGATTTCAACTACTTGGGTTCGGAACAATGAAAGAAAAGAGAAAAAAAGAGATTAGTATGACTAATGTGTTATCTATGATTCCAAAAATATAATTAACTAAATATTAACTAATATCTCCTCCATTTTTGCTTGTGTGTCTGATCTTTTAAACTACAGTATTCATTAAAGATGACCCGATCCACTTTGCTTACATCCAGTTATCATCCAAACATGGTTTGACCAGTCAAAGTCCATGAAGTCTTACCCGAACCAAAATCTGTACTCCTTTAAAATAAACGAAACTCAGTTTGCTTATAACTCATGAAGTCCTTGTGCTTTTCGACATCTCAATTTAATTGCTCATTGGTTGATTTGTTAAGCTCATATGACTCGTTGCAGCTACGTATTTTGTTATATATTGTATGTACAACTAAACTGGTGTGTTGCTCACTTAACCTTGTGTTGACAAATTATATTAATTTCAACGCATATGCAGGTCATCGTTTGATATGAAGTATGTGAACTTAGAAGATTGTTTAAGCACTTATGCTTGAAGGATTTATATTGAGACAATGAATTTCATGATTTTGATTTCTTTGATGTTTTGTTTACTTTGGATATTGTAACGAATAATAGTGTTATTTGAATTTAATAAATAGATATTTAAATTTAAAATATTTGCATGATAGTAACCTTGCGAGTTGTGACAATCAGCTCACGCCCCGACATTTCCGCCGTAGGTTGGGGTGTGACATTGCGCACGTACAGTTGTTGTGTGACGTGCTTACTAACACGGTTAAGCTTGCAATGCCGCATTACGTGCATACTATTGTTGGGTTATGCGTGTATTGTTGTGAAGTCACGCACATACTGAAACAGTAACACCGGTTACTCATTTGATGTCATGTTTGTGTGCATATCCCGCCGCATCACGCGGACATCCAGCTAGTAAAAGAAAACGATTGAGATCACACATGGGGGGCTAGCACGAGGGTTTTTGATCGGGTTGGCTAGGGGTTTTACTTTAGACCGCTTATGAACAATTTTGGGGGTGCTTTTTTTAGTTTGGGATCAACATATGGTTATGTATTTCAACCCTTTTTAGTTAACTGCTTTTATGAAGAATTAGATATCTAATTTGGTTATATTTATGATCGGCTAGATTTATATGATTGGCCTTGGGCTTAGGGAATTCAACCAGGTTTTTACTGGGTTAGTTGGACATATATCGTTTGCAATCTATAAATGTTTTATGTATTCGTTTTGAGTTTTGAAGGGCGCAAAAGTCAGATTTTTTTAATTTCACTTGTTAAAATTTGATTAGGAGAGAATGGATTGATAATGTAACTTGTGCTCATAACTTGTCAAACCTTTTGGTCAACAACAACGGATTTCGTGTTTGCAATTATCTTTAAAAAACCTAAAACGAATGTGATCATTTTTGTGTAATCTTCCAACTCGATAAATTAACCTAGGTTATATTTTCGGCTTCTAAACCTTAAACTTGGGGGTTGTCTGCGTTTTAATTCTTGTTTACAAATGAATAATCTCAGTTTACAACTTTACATTATTTTTCAATCAATTAAAACAAACCAAAATTGAGTTTAAATTAAAGTTTACACAAAAAGAAATATGATTAAGAAAACATTTTGTTTCCATATGTTGTTGCTTCAGGTACCAAATTGGCAAGAAGACATTTGAAAAATAGACAAGAGCAATATGATCAAGAAAACATAAACATTTTTTAGGTAATGGTAAAACGGTAAGTGTTCGAAAATCTCACTATATTAATTTTTTTTATGTGATTGTTGATTATTTAACAAACTCTCTTATTTGACAATTGATGATTTTTCACAACCTAATCAGTTGAATGTTTTTTAGGAAAATATGTAAAACGAAAACAAAAGGATGGTCGGTTTACGCCAAAGATGCAATCTTGTTTGGAACAAGAACAAAACGGTCGATCAAGAACAAAGAGATAGTTTGATGTAGAAGTTTACGTCATTAGTGTATAAATTGAAGACAGCTGGTGTATGTAATGTGGTTTATATTAATATATATTTTGGTTAATTAATATTTGTGTTTGTCGTGTTTAGTGTATTTTTATTTTACAAATCAAAATTGAAAATAAATGGATATTAAACAACAATGGTCACCTCGAACCATAACAAGTTCATGTGGTTGTTGGTACCATTTATCCACTGTTTTTAGAAATGTGTGTGGCCAAAACAACACTTTTGCCACGGTTTTTTTAAATGGATGTGACCAAAATAAACTTTTCTATGACTATATAATTAAAATGGTCATACATATGGCACTTTCACGTGGCCGTTGGCAACCTTTATCCACACCTACTTGGACAAAATGATTGATTCCAACAACCCTTTAGCAAAGATTTTTTAGAATTGATGTGTCCAAAACATACGTTATTTGTGACCACATCACACAAACTGCGACATTTCAAATGATTACATGTGGCCACATTTTTTACACTATATTCCAACAACCCTTTAGCCACGGTTTTTTGAAATGGACATGGCTAAAACATATTTTTTTTTACTATATGATATAAAGGAACACACATAAAGAACTACATGTGGTTGTTAGTGCTATTTAGCCATATTTATTATGTTAATTCCAACGATCTTTTAGCCACAATTTTCTAAAATAGATGTGGCCTAAACATACATTTTGGGTGCAATATAACACAAACGGCCATACTTCAAATAATTGTGTGTGGTTGTTGTTACCCTTTAGGCACCCTTATTGGGACAAAATGAGTGGTTCCAGCAACAAATAGTTAACTTTTAGAACTTGCTTTAGCCACTAAAATGTCAGTGCGACCGTATTATACATACGATGACACAACCTTTTTTCACACACGAGCTGAAAAAATATGCACGACCAAAGGCCTACAACCAAGATTTTTTCATGTGGTCGTAGCCCATTTTTGGAGCAGTGAAATCAATTCTAAAAGCTCATGAGCCGACAAAGATCATCATATACTTGACTGGGAGGACTTGTGGAGGTAACCTCTCAAATAGCCTAACACACAAATCCAGTCCATGCAAAATAATCTTGGTAGGCCCAAGCTTGAGGAAGGCCCATTAGGGTTAAACTTATTTTTCACCTATAAATACAAAGTTATGTCTCTGTCTTCACTAGGTTTTTTTCCTTACTTTCATTATGCAATATCTCTTCTGTGCTTAACACACTTGTATGCACGGAGAGACTACCACTGATAGAGGTGATGACGTTTTCTCTGAGCCAGAGGCGGATGCCTGGCCCAAAAGGAGGGCACGAGAGGGGGTGGGGGCGACAGACTCACTCTCTTGAGATCCACATATATGTGAAAAAACAAAATTATATTTTATATATGCTTTTGAAAGCATATATTCAATTCCCACAAGTATTTTAAACAAAAGCATACAAAATGACTCGTTTGAATGGATAGAGTACTAGACTATGAATTATATGAGTAATTTTAGTAACATCTTTATTATATATATTTTTTGTTTTGGTTCATTTTGGGCTTTTGAAATATAACTTTATTGGTAAACGTGATTTTAGGGGCCCATTTTTTACTCGTTAATTTAAAAGGATTCTAGGAGACGGCCCTGCGAAGGCGCTTTCTCCCTTCTAACCACCACCACCACACTATATATTTTTCATATCTCTTTATGCTTTCCATATTTCAATCGAGCTAAAAAGGACGAGAGGCTGTTGATCTCATCTTCATCATCGGATGAGCTTCAGCCCGATACTCTGATATTGGTATATATTCCTCAAACATTAAACGAGCATTTAGTTCGTAAACATGCATCTGTTGAAGTTGTAAAGTCGTTATATCGGCAATATGCAAAACTAGATGAGGATTACGATTTAGGTAAATGGGTAATGCACGTTTACGGTTAAGAAACCTAAATGAGCCCACCGAATGGAAAACTGAGCATGTAAAAAATATACATAACACATGCAGTTGAGATATTCGAAGTCCCAGACATGCTCGGAAAATATACGTTTACATGTCTTGATTGGCGGACACGTGGTTCGATGGTGAGTTTTGGAATAAGTAGCTTGAGTTTGAAGTGCAACGTGGTAATGAGGATACCTCTAGAGGTATGTTCTTGTTAGCGAAAAAGGAAGAAGAATAAGAATAAGAAGCAAAGAAAAAAGTTAGTGAAAATAGAGATGGCGGAAGTCGGCTTGGGGTGCTTGAACAAATTAAATGTATGTGTGAAGGTAACTAGTATGTTTGCGGGATTGAGTTTCATTTAATTTTTTTTCTTTGTATTTTTAAGCATTTTACTCAAGAATTGTTTATAAAATTGTTGTAAAAACTTGTTCTTGGTGTTATTTCATGGTACTACTGAGAATCTTTTGTGTTGGACTATCTTTATACATGCCTAACCAACCTAATTTTATAACAAATTAATTATTTTTTCTTCCACGTTAACAACCCAATCCAATCTAAACTTTCACTTTTATTCACAACCCAGCATAAACTTATTTTATTATTAAACAAATATGATTTGTGATTCTTCAAAGGGATGAACTTCACATAATAATAACAAACTTTTCATATTGTACCAATTTGGTTACTCTAACTTCTTTTATCTCAATTAGGTTACTCACAAATTTTTTGTGTATCAATTACATTACTCACTAACTTTTTTGTCTCATTTAGATCACTCAACTTTCACCTATATACTAATCAAAGTTTTTTTTTACCATTTTGGTAGCTTATTATGCTGACGTGGCATTTTAATTTACATTATTATCCTTTTTTTTGGTTTATTTTATAACTTGACAAAATTAATATTAGATGACTTTAATATTTTTTTTTAGAATTTTAGCTATTCACATCTACCTTAAAACTTAAATGAGAAAAAAAAATAATTGTATAAAATTTAAAAAATGAAAATTGATTTTTTTAATAAAGAAAATTGAAAATTGATGCTTTTCGAGAAAAGAAACTATTTTTTTTTTGAAATTATAATAATTAAAAAAATGTTTTTTTTTTGAATTTATTGAATTTATTTATTAACAAAATTCATGTCACTAATTTTAATTCCCTATCATCAGTCCACGTCATTATTAACAATTTCTTAAAATAAAAATATTTTATGTCATCACAATAACATGTCAAAACGAAAAAAAACTTAGATGAGTATATAAATGAAACTTGAGTGATATGAGACAAAAAAAAAAGTTTGTAAGTGACTTAATTAAAACAAAAAAAAAATTGATTAATCAAATTGGTACAATCATAAAACTTGTTACTACTATCCTATTAATTGTGAAATTAATTATTAGGAAAATAAAGGTTTAAGATGGGCCAATAGTTGTTTGCCATGTGTTATTTTCTAATATAAAAAATGCCACAACCCAAACCAACCCAAGGTTGGTGCAGCAACTAGGTTGTCAATTCCTGACACGACCCGAAATCCGACACGAACCCGATACGAAAAAATATAGGTTTTGGGTCGGCTGACATGACCTGTTTCTTAAATAGGTCAACCCGAACCCCACCCGTCAAAAAGTGGGTTGACCTGTTAACCCGTTTAAAACTTTTATAAAAGTTAATATTTTGATTTAAGAGATAAGAAGTGTTAAATTTTAAAAGTTAAATAATATGATGTATAATTTTTCATACATTATTAACTTTTAAAAATTAAACTAATTACTTATTAAATATTTTTATCCACTCTTCACTTTCCAGTATTTATATTCTATTAGTCATAACCGTCTATTATTTTATTATTTCCATTAGTTTATTCTTATGTTAAGTAAAATATGTGAACCTAAGTTTGTTAAATGGAAATGAGAGATAAATACACAAAAACAATTAGATCTATCACAAAGTTATTAAAATATTTTATATGAATAAGAGTAATTGATTGTGTAGGTTATTAATAAGCCACTAGATATTAATCATATTCGTAAATGAACGTAAAATGGGTTGACCCGAAACACAACCCGAACAAGACACGACACGAATATATATATGGGTTGGGTTAGGGTTGAAGAATCTCAACCCGTCAACCCGGAACCTATTAACTCGATAACCCGTCAACCTGACACGATTGACACCCCTAGCAGCAACCCGGTTGTCATTTTTTAGTGGCTTTTTTTTTCTAATTCTTTGGCAACCCAACTCAATCAAAAAGTCAACATTAAAGTTGGTCTTAAGATTTTGTTTTTATTAGAATTCGGTAAATTTGTGGGATATTTAGGGAAAAAAAAATAATTTCTGAGCTTAATTCCCTATAGCTTGTAAGATAACTTTTAAGATGTTCAAAGTTAATTTTATTTTGTATATTTGATTAAGAATGGTGAGAAATCTCTAATATTAAATTAGGAAGAATAATAAAATGGTCACAAAAAGAATCTCAAACAATAGTGTGGGTAACATGCTTCGATATAAACCAAGGTTTATAAGAAAATTAACGAAGAAGAACCTTTTGAACTAGCGTGTCATAAATGTTGTTCGGGTCAAAAGTTTAATTTTCAGAACAATTTTTTCGTACAGGTCAAAAGATTTCGTGGATCAAATTTGTTATACGGGTTGTAAGATTATTATTTGGTTAAGATTTGTTGTATAAGTCAAAATATTATTTTTTTATTTTTAAATTTGTTTAGAGAAAATTCTCAAAATGATTCAATTCTATAGACTATAGAGAGAATCCTAAAATGATGGGTTTCAGGATCCAATAATTAGAGGAGACACATTTGAGATCGTATTGATGGGTTTCAGGATCCAATAACATCATGCTATATGTCTGAGTCAGACAAAGTTCACACGAAAATCATCGGACCATTTAAAGTTGCTACGAAAACCACCTGGATCAAAATAGTCTAGTGAGATGAGTTTTAATATAATAGTATTAATAATAATATATGTCTGTTTTTATTTCAAATAAAAGGATCCAATTACAATGAAGAAGCAGGTAAGCGGGCAACAAGCTTCGCCGCCACCCCCTTTTTTAATGGCAAAATCGATCCTACTTAAAACAAAATTATCGTTCTTCGGCGACGATGAGTTACTGTGCACGACCTGCTGAACTCTTTTTAGAAACGTAGCAGCATCGGGCGCAAGGAGACCTAAATGTATCAAAAGAAAAAGGAATGAAGGCGTGTTTATTCTCCACACACGCCTTCTCGTGTTTAACAATTTTTCCTGATTCTGTCTTTAGTATGACATGCCTAGTAACAAACTTGGTGTCCCTAAGCCCGGCAAAAGGGAACACCCTAGTAAGGTCCACACAAGCATGCTCCCCCCCTCAATCCAAACACAAGAATGTCATATTTAATTTTGCTCATATGTAGTTTTTCTTTTATACCTTTTAAAATATGAAGTTTTATAAAATTTCGAGTATACCGTTGAGACGGGTTTATTTTTATACACGTGCCGATATAAATTTTACTCAAAACCTAGTCGGGTCAAATTTTATTGAAATTGACCCGAGCCGGGTTTTGAATAAAATTTATACCGACACATAGATAAAATAAGCTCATCTTAATAGTATATTCAAAATTTTGTAAAACTTAATATTTTAAAAGTAATAAAAAACTAAACATGAGTAAAATTAATTATAATAATTAAATTTCTATTTTTTTGCAGGTACATTATATAAAATTTCCATTTTTAGATACAACTTGTTTAAAAAAAACATAGGCTTAGCCTTTGGTTTTAGTTTAGTTTATGAAAATTAGATAGATTAGTGTATTTGCCTCTAGCTAATTATCCCTATTTTGAATGTGTATGCATGTATCAACCTTCATCATATATTGAAATTACCCGTAATTCTTCTCACAAACCAAAACAAAATTGACATAAACACTTACATTTTTATCGAGTTAGTCATTCCTAATAGATTTTCATTATTATTAACAACACTTTTCATAGAAGCCCTGCACAATGATTTATGTTTTAACCCATTTTGTGTGTGATTTTTTTTCCATTTGTGTAGTTTTTTTTGTCACTAATTGTGCAAAATACCATACTAAACCGATTTGTTACTGTAAATCATTCATCTCCCATCTTGGGCGATGGGTTAACATTACGCACCCTTCACGTTAAACAAATAACTTCTTTTTACGATAACAAAAACGCTATACATAGCTAAACTTAAAAAAAAATAAACAAGGATGCATAGTGGGCATTCATATGCCTTGTGGCAGAGATTCATGCATCTTGATAGTTCTCAGTTATAGCTCATTTTATGTTCAACCACCTTGGTGCTATAAAATCCATATCTTTCGCCTTCGGATGACTAACGTCTGTTAGATACTTCACAAAACAATGATTCAGCACAAGGTAAATTAACATAAAACGTAGTAAAATTTATACATTTTTTTGTGGTGGTTACCCTTTGTACAACAGAATATAACATACTATGTTGTAATATTTGTGGCATTCGTCATTTAAGAAAGCCGAAAACCCGACCCATTTTAAAATTTCGACACCTTTCGGATCTTCATTTATTAATAAAATTGTGAATTGTTTTTGTATCTATGTTTATCGACATTGTGGTGTTCATTATCTTGATGTTTTTATTCATTATTTTGTGTTACTCTGGAGTTTCGCTCATTTCGTTTTAACTTCAATAGTTTCGTTTATATCATGCTAATCTCAATAACATTGTTTATTTTCTTTTAAACCTCAATAACATCGTTTATTTTGTTTAAACTTCAATAATTTCATTTATTTATTTTTACTAAATATATTCGCGTTATCCTTGGCCTTAACGGTTTGTTTATATATTTTTGTAAATTTTGATTCTTATAGTTCATTGTTCTTGATTTTCAAGTTTTCATATAAGAATTTATTTATTTATCTTAAAACCCACACAATGGGACAAATTATGTAGACCATCCGACGATAAAGGTAATTATGGGTCGACACGTAATTATCAAAGTCCTCGCATGGAAAACATAATAAGTACGGTATTGTGGAATAACTTGGAACTTGGAATGATTTTGGGAAACGGGACAAATGCAGTATGATAATGGCATGGTTGATACGCCGCTGGTACATCCTATATATAAGTGTCCATGCCATACATCCCATTTGTGGCGTTTGTTAAGTCATTCAAAGATCAGGTTATTAATATATTTATTTATTGATATTATTTTTCACATATATATAAATCTGTTAAAAATTTTAACAACTCCATGTAGTAGTTGTTTTCTTTTTTTTTTTTATTTATTTTTAATTTAATTTCGGGACAAAATTTCTAAAAGTTGTGAATCCTGTGACATTCATCATTTTTGAAAGCCGAAAACCCGACCCATTTTAAAATTTCGACACCTTTCGGATCTTCATTTATTAATAAAATGGTGAATTGTTTTTGTATTTGGGGGGGGGAGGGGTGGTGGATGTGGTGTGATCACTCATCACACACCCCACCCAATCAAATGGTGCCACATCACCAACTCCAAATCCATCACATGTGATGATTTTTTTACTAGTGGTGGTGGTGTGGTGTGATGGTGTGTGATGGTTTTTTTTAATAAATACTAAATTAAATAAAAAGAAAACAATATTTTCATTAACTAAAAAATAAAACAAGATTACATTAAACAAAGACAACTAAATTAAAAAAACCGACAAAAAAAAACCTACGGCCCTTCCCAACCCCACTTGTCGCATATATCGCGTTTTCGTTGAAGTATGAGCGATTTAACGGGTTCATCAAGATGGTCGTGCGGTTGTAGGAGGAAAGTTAGATCGGCGTTTTTTTTGTTTTTCATTCAAATGGTTGATATACGTCTCCTCACGCTTCATTTTTAAAATATGAGCCTCTTTCTTTCGCTCCTTCGTCTCGGCCATTTCCTCCATCTTAGCCGACTTGTATTCGGTGAAGTTTTCGGCCACCGCTTCCTTTCCAAGTCTTGACAGTTCCCCACTTTTCTTGCGATTCGGCCGTGTGGGTGTGGGTATGTCTTCGTCGGGATTGTCTTCGGGTTCTTCGTTCAAGTTCATGTTCGGCATGTTGCATGACAAGCCGCCGGTAGACGTCGTGTAGTCCCTGGACTTGGAAGTTTTTGATCTTTTTGAACAAGATCCTTTCTTCCTTGGAGCCGTTGGTCCGTTCAAATCGACCAACGGAATCGGTACCCACTTCGCGTGACGTCTCGCAATCTGCCACGCATCCAAGTGGGGAAAATCCTTACATTTGTAAACTGAGACATATTCGCGCAAAGCGTTCGTTATCATAGTCGCCTCGCTCGCTCTGCTTTGTGGAGTTCGGGTCTACAAAACATTTAGAAAAAATATATTTTATAACAAATTGTAAAAATAAAGTAATAGATTATAAAATAAATAAACTAAAATAGTTACCTCTTGGACGTAACAAGCGTTAAATTTTGACATTTTTCGATTCAAATCTCCCCACTTTCCAATCATTTGATCCTTGTTTCGTTCGGTTGCGCCGGGAAGTTGCGAGAAATGTTCTTTAATACGTTTCCATAACGCGTCTTTTTTTTGTTGGTTTGAGCGTTTTTTTGATTCGGAGCAATGTAAATAAGCCTTGGTCAAGGCGACCTCCTCATCGGCCAACCAACGCCGAGCACCTCTTTGATGCGGCTCCTCATCCTCG